>NW_016169161.1:0-17910 GCF_001687245.7 Rhagoletis zephyria
TATTTGGAGTATTTATTAGAGCAACAACAAATTTTAGAATTTTTGTCTGTCTGGAATTGAATACAGTTTTCACCGATGCATTACTAAAGATGTAACTTAAAATATAGCAAAAGAATAATAATTAGAGAGATGCCACCTGTTAGAAAATTGCATTTTAAGTAAATTGATAAGATAAAGTAAGTAAATATTGCAACAGGGATTTGACATGAAAGAGGTTTAAGAAGGTCGAACATTTTTTTTTTTGGAAGGTTGCCACCTGTTTGAAAACTTTGAGATTTAGGAAATTTTACCGCCGAACATATTTTTGTAGCGGGTTGTCACCTATTTGAAAAATAGTATTCAGTTATGGCGATTTCGTTTCTAACAAAAAATGTGGCCTTTTGATTGCCCTTTTGTCTTTTCGAGTTCGATTCTAAAATAAAGGCAAGTGGTGAGAAAATTTTGTATTCGTTTCTTAAAATGTCACACTCTTATAAGGAAAAAAGGCACATTCTCTACCCTTTGAAGCTTTGTCAGTGAAGATGGTTGCCCTGAAAATGAGATGGCTGTCAAAAACGACAATATAATGAAATGCGTGAGCTAGACAGGGACAAGAAGGCAAAAATATGCCTTTTTAGAGGGTGGGTGGAAGGGCAACATTTTGTGGAAGAAATGAAATCACGATTAGAGTGATAAGATAATGTAAATACTAAATGAATACACCTTTGAGGAAAGTGCACTTCGTCATGGGTAGATCCGACGATATTGAAAATGAGGTCATTTTTTAATCAAAAAGTGATGGTTGTTTTTCATTTCGATTAAAATAATCGTGGTACAAAGCTCAATAAAAATATTAAAAAAAAAAAAAAAAAAAAANAAAAAAAAAAGAGTAAAATTTCAAGAAATTCAAATTCTGTACTTTTGAACCATAATTAATAGATATCGTATGAATGAGAAATGCTTGCATAATACCCAACATTCTTTTTTTTGCTTATTACGTTCTTACATAAAACGATGGATGATATGAATTTATTATTCCATGCCATTTGCAATTTTTTGATATTAATGAGATTTAATAAATACAATTTTTTAATTAATGCCTAATTACATAAAGAATTATTTAAAGAAATAAATTTTTAATTACGCTTTCAGCACATTAGCGATTGTCAAATGACTTTCATTTTTAAAATAATTTTTTTTTAGCTGTTTGTAGTAGCTTAGTAAATTAGTAGTAATTTCGTTTAGAAAGTTAAACGACATATAAATGTTTACGTTTAACTTCTGATATATTTTTGTGTGTAGAAACTTAAGTTCAAACTAGTTTCTTAGCAATTAATACCTCGTTGTATGTAAGAAGTTAAGTAAAGCTTACGGCTAGCAAAAATGCATACATCTATGAAGTAAATACAAATGTATGTACACACCCTGCAGGAAATGGAACTAGTTTGTAGCTAACTATTAACTAACTAGCTTTCGACTAGTGGTAACTATTCACTAACTATTTCCTTTGGCCGTAACTAACTACTTTTGAAGGGCGATGGCCATAAAGTAGTGAGAACTGGTTTCCTCTGCATTAGATGTCAACTAACTTATAGCTAACTACTTTTGGGCATAAAATATCAAAAAAAAAAACAAGATATATTTTTTTTTTTTTTACTTTTTATGTATTTATTTATTTACTTTATTTTATAACATTTCATAATTCTTTGCATATACTGCTCTAGGTGGTCCCATATTCGAACACCGTCAGACATAACTTCAAAATGACAAAGTAAAATTTCGATTTTCCTTTTTGTTGACCTGAATACGAAAAATAATCTGCGAAGTTCAGAAAAAAGTGTATCGAAATTAATTTTTGTGAGGATATTTAAAGAGATACTTGCAAAGAAAACAAACTCCCGATAACGTCTGCATGACTCTTGCACGACGTTACAACTAACTTAAAGTTAGTTTTGTCATAGCTAATTAAAAGTTAGTTATTTATCGAACTACGAATTGATAATTTTTCCAACCACTCTCTGAATAGGAAGAATATCTTAAATAATGATAACCGTTTTTTTTTATTTATCTAACCATGCCGCCACACATCTTTTTCGTAGAATTGCTATAAAATCGTAAAAAATAAATACATACAATTTTGATAAATATTTAATTTTAATAACTATTAACTACTTTTTAGCAGTACGGCGTTGGCAACGCATTTACTAGCTTAAATTAAAATTGTCTGAATATATGTATTCAAGTATGTTCATACTTACATACATACATACATATTGCAAGCTAACATTAGTTAATGATTTTAAACTTTCTCATTTTGTTCCTTACATTTAGTAAAAAAATATTTCCTCTTCGACTTAAATGTTTGAAAAATTTTTATTCTAGAAATTGCAATTTTTATGCTAAAGTAGAATAGGTGGTTTCCTTTTCAAAGTTCTACTATTCCTTCTACGCTAATTATAATTCATAACGATTTTGAGGCGTTTATTGACCTGTTTGCGCAGCATAAAAATAGAACTTGGTTAATTTTCGCGCTTCGCTCGTAGGCATTTATATATGTATGAACATAACGCTCCTTTATTATTATATTAAAATTTTATAATTTTTGTTTATTCTTTATGTAAATTAATGAAGTGTGAAGGGCGTTTGCTTTGCGTCGCGTGACTTCTCTTCTTTTATGCAATTAGAACGCGCGCTTTCAAAACAGTTATATTTTCCAAGCACACAGGCACAAAAATATTTACATATTTATATTCCCAACTAGCATTTGCACGATTGTCGAGTCGTTTGGAACTCGTATATCTATAAGAGTGTTTGAAGACACTTCTTGGCGAGATATTACATTATATACATGTGTATGTAAGAGCCGCTTTCTTAGCACTGCTGCAACTCGTTTTATAATTCTGAAAATGCGCCGTGTATGATTCTCAATAGACAAAAGCGTGTAAATAAGACTCGAGTTCGATTCACTTTTATTTAAAAATGTTGACTGGGTTTATATACCTGCTACCACAGAGCAGCGCATGCGTCAAGTTGTAGTGCTAAACTATGTAAATGAGTTGTTTCTTCTGTGAATGGCCACGATGAATGATTGGATAAATAAGTCAATTAGTGAGTGTGTTTCTGTATAAAAACGGTAGCTAAATGCTAATGAAAGCTTAATTAGTTAGACAAAAGTTTATGTATGTACAATGTACATACATACATATGTGCGCTGAAAATTTGAAATAGTTTGCATAACGGATTTTCTGGCGCCCAAAAAACTACAAAACTTGGAAGAGTTTCATAAATACTATATTTTTACTGATACATATGTACATATATGTAGATAGGAGTATCAAAGGAACCAACTAACTATTCATATTGGTTACATTTGTTTAATAAAGTTTGTAATTAACGTCATTTGTGTTGCATTTTCTCCCTTTCTTTTGTTTACCCACCTCCCTACAAATTGGCTTTTAATATAATTAGGGCCAGTTTCTCATGTTGGTTTCAAAATTTATCTGCCCTTTAAAGACAAATTTTGTTCTGAAAAAATGTAAAACGGTACATAAGTTAGTTCTTCATATCAATTTTTTTAAATTAAATAAATTATTGCAATAAATTTTTAATAAGTATTCAAGTATCGCAAACGAAGTTAAAAAGTCGACATTCGCCTCAGAAATTTTAATTATCAGCTTTCTATCGCTCTCATGTCTATTGGTGATTATCTCGATATTCATTTGAGTTATTGCGAAATTTTTATGAAGTACACTGCCCCTATTTTTTCTGAGCTACTGTGCATTTTTCTACTTTTTTCAAAACACTATTAACCGCAATTTTCCAAGTCTAATAAAAGAGCACTGTAGGTGATTATACATACATATTTACAAACCTTAAAAATCATTCGAGTTGAAAATCCATTAAACTACCAGCCGACCGACCAACCGACCAACCAACCAACCAGCCGGCCAACCTTGCCGCGCATGCGAACCAGCAGAAGTTCAATCAAATGCAATATTTATGAATTAACAAAAAAAAAAAAAGAGTCAGACCAAACAAATTAAAACAATAACAACAGAGGCGTGTGTATTTAGATTTACAGCACACCTGAGCGCATTTTAATTGCGCAAATCAACACCAAAATCAGTGAATTGGCGTAGAAGGATCAGCGAATGGTGAAGCGTTAACACGCAGCGTGCTTTGAGTATGCAGTTGTGGCATCCAAGGTGTTGTTGGTGGCGGCAGCACGCCAGCAATGCGAAGGAATAGCGTGGCAATGCAACAATTACTATTTTGTTGCTAAATAAGCAGCGGCGCTAATGATTGCCCATTTTCAGCGGTGGGGTGGCAGTTGGTTGGCGTAGGCTGGATGTTCGCTGAATGCTACTGCAAGTTGTAATTGCTTGTTGCTGGCGCTCACATGCCAACACACACACACACACACACACACACACACACTCATACACACAGGCGCTCATGCATGCTCAGTCATATTGATTGCTTTTTAGTTAGACGCGCTTACAATTTTAGCAGCAACATTTTGTTTTTTTCACTTAAAACTTTTGTTTTTGTGGATTACAATTTGTTTGTGCTGTGAAGCAGATAAATACCTTCGCTATCGTTGGAGTTGTCGCCTGAGTTGCATCGTTTTGCTAGCATCGCTCCCCGTCGAAAACCACCGACCTGTCGATATTCTTTTGTAGTTGGTCTCGCATTTAAATTCGATCAGACCAAACATCAAAATGATAATACAAAATTTCGACCTTTATTTTATTTGCCCTGAACACGAAAAAGAATCTGCGAAATGCAGAAAAAATTGTATTAACTTAACTTAACTTAAAGTTAGTTTTGTCATAGCTAATTAAAAGTTAGGTATTTATCGAAATCCCGCAGAAAAGCTAACTAGAAGTTGGTTATTTTAATCAGTTGATAATTTTTTTCTGCAGGGTATTTATAGAAATAATTCACCCGAAATATCTAAAAATTTAAAAATGCATTTTTTCATTCATAGAAAAACATACTTATTTATGCATGTATTTATCGCTTTGCTCTAACAATTGCAAATTCTCTTTCAGTGGTCTGTGCAGAGCCATACAACAGCTTCGACCACATCACAAACTGCCACCGCCCCGACAGTAAAGAACGTTTGGGCGAATCAGGAAGATCCTATGCAGCTGATATTTGGAAAATGTGGAAATGGTGCCGCAAGCGGTGATTCCCGCATCACATCGCCAAATAATCAGCAGCATGCGGAAAATGAAATCAATGTGAGTGTTTCAAAGTTTCAGTAAGATAACGGAAAAAATAATCGATATTTCTCTTTGACAACCAGCTGATTGATCCTGCCAATGAAGAGTTACGTCGCCGGATTTCACAAATGTTGCAAAAGTCCATTCTCGATAGCGAGGACAGGGACTGTCTGCAGCAGCTCATTCGATTGGTGCAACATTTGGATTTGATGGCGCAACGCAGCGAATCCAATTCGCTGAATACCAACTCGTGTTCGAGTGATGAGGCCAGCAGCTTGGATTTGGTAAGCGAAGATTATTGCACTGATCTCTCTGCATATTTACTACATCCACTTGAGCGCCAACATTTTGCTTGACACGGCAACTCTGTTCGACATTTGCGTGTTTACATCTGACTTTTTTCCACATACGTAATTGCTTTCGAAAATTTCTTCAAAAAGCAACGCATACATTTTTATTTCAATCATTTCTCGTTTAGCAAAATAAAATAAAAAGTACCCTTTCTCTCACATTTAAATTACGTGTATTTATAGCGAATAAACAAATCTCATTTGCTTTAATTTTTCCCCAAACAAAACACTCGAAAATTGAAGGTAAAATCGCGTATATCGGACTATAGTTCAGCATCGTCGCCTTCAAGCGCTCGCTCCGCGTACGAAGCAAGCAACAATACAAGCAGCAGAAGCAGCAGCAGCAATCCAAGCTTGAAATCAGTCACAAAACCTGCCGTACCTGCCACACCGCTCCCCAACGCAGCCCGTATTGTTGCAACCGTTTCGCCCTATAACAGTTCGCCGCAGCATCAGGCCGCCTACAATCACAGCAGTGGTAACAATCAGTTGGTTCCGACGAATACACCAACCGATTCGCCACGCAAGTCCCGCCAGGCCTGGCAGAGCAACAGCCTCAGTGAGAGCGGCGTATTCGTTGAGTCGGATTTCTTGAGCGACGTCAGTGAGAACAACGCCTGCACTCAGACCGACTTCGAGGAAGAAAGTATTGCATACGCAGCGCGCGATTTTTGCAACGAACTACAAAAACTCCAGCGCACCGATCCCACACACAAGGTCGGCGCGACCAAAGTACCTGCCCAACTATCGCCGAATTTAAGCGACCAAAAGCGGCTGCAGTATTACAAAGACCGTGTGGCGCTACTAGAGAACAAGGTACTCATATACGAGAGTTCCGGCGACTTGCAGACCAAGCGATTGGCCGATCGTCTACAACGCGAGATTTTGTTGGAGAAAGAACTGAAGGAGCTACGCGACCGTGTCGAGTTTTTGGAAAGTGAGAATTTAACGCTCGAAGAGGAAAAGTGTGAGTTCGAGGAGGCTGAGAACGACACACGTTTACGCCTACAGCGGTTGGAAGTCGAGCTGGAAATTCTCAGTCAACGAAACGTTGAGCTGGAAATGTCCAGAGAAGCATTGAGTGCCAAGTACAAAGACTGCCGTTCTGAGTGTTTGATTTTACGTGACGACCTAGCCGTAACCGAAACGCAAATTCGTCACCTCGAGGAAGACAAGCAGATAGCCAAAGAGAATCTAGAGATACTTCATAGTTTGTTGCCATTGTTATTGACGTACTACACTACGATCACGTTCACGCAGTGGGCGAACACCACCAGCAGCGACTGCACATCACGGCCAGGAACGCCTAGGAAAACAAACGAAACTCAGTCACTTGCGAAGAACCCAGCTACTGAAATGGGCAACGTGATGCCAATAGTCTCTGAACAGCTGAATGATGTATTACCCGCGTTTTCGGGTAATCAATTTGTTCGCGCTACTCCAATGCCAAACTTTAACTGCGAAGATCAGTTTTATCGCAATGAGAGCCCTGAAGTGTCGAACTGTGTGTGCCAGTACCTGAAGGAAGAAGTGAAATGTTTACGAAATCAAATTAAGGACTTGAATTCCCGTCATTACGAGGCCATGGAGTCGGCTGACTGCCATTGGGTAGAACTAGAGCGTCAGTACAAGGATCGTGAGGAGGCGTACCGTGCCAAGGAGTGCTGCCTGAAGTCGAAAATACAGAAGCTTCAGGACTGTTTGCGGGATGATGCGCGCGCAGCCAACGAGAAGATCTGTCAATTGGAAGAAGCAGAGCGCGACTTGAAGAACTGTCTTGTGCGCGTGTCCAAGGAACATCGAGACTTAACGGATGATCATGAATCCATAAGCGCGGAATACGAACGTGTCAGGGAGCAATTGGATGCGTTGAAAGAGCAACAAAAGCCGACAATCGACCAGCTGGAACAGGAGAAGAAACGCAACAAGACCCTGAACGATGAACTCAGCTTCATGCGAAAATTGCAACAGGAAACTGAGTCAAGAAACTTGACCGAAGTGGAAGCTTTGCAGGGACAGCTGTTCGAACTGAAGAAGGAGTTCTTACATATTGAAGTGACTAACAGCGAGCTAAAAGAAGAAGTGGCCACACTAGAGCAACAGATTGTCAAACTACAGAATACCGAGAAGGAGTGCGAAGACAAGATACGCGTGCTGCAAGACGAGGTGAAGAGCAAGGAGGAGATGGTGCAGAAGCTGGAGAAACGGCTGGAACGATCGGAAGGCTATAGCTTGGCACAAGAGCTGAGTGGAAGCCCGTCGAAACGTTTCAAGCGCGAAGACGTCAAAGATCTAAAGTCAGCCAGCACTGGCTTAGGGAATGCGTTGCGTAATTTCAAGGTAAAGTACTATAAATACACTCCTTAAATTTAAATATTTTTTTGAACATCTCTCTTTTTGTAGGAATGCGAGACAAACTTACCTTCCCACCAGCAATTCTCGAGCGTGGCTCGCGATGTGAAGAGGCTGGCAGACAGCCTACTGCATGGCGATTCGCTGGACGATGAGGTAAGCGTTAACATAGAAATCAATGAGGTGAATCCCCCCGAAACCGAAAAATCTAACAATGACAATGAGTTGGTTGTGGAAGAACAGAAGGTTACGGAGCTTTTTGAAGCTCCCGAACTAGAAGTTTCCCAAGAGCCAGAGGGAAATGGCGATGATCCCTTACCCACGCAAGATCTAACAGTCGCGATGGCACTCATGCCACAGTTTGTCATAGACGTGTGTCTCAAGCCCCTTTTTATGACCCCCAAAGAAAAGTCCACTTGTCTGAAACCGATTTGCGAGGTGCCTTCGGAGTTGCGAATGCTTTCAGCAAGTCAACGCGAGTCCTCTAAGGCTGCTGAAACCATAAAACGGCTCTCGATATCCACCTCCCAAAGGAACCGAAAGCGCCGTTTGAAACGCCGTGTTTTACACACACGCGTACGTCGCATTGTGTCGTGCTTCAATGCTCATCGGCCGCAGCATTTCCACGATGTGAGCGACGTCGAGATAAGCCAATCGGAAATACTTCATCGCTTCGATAGCTTCCACTCGCTGCAAGAAGATGGCATCGAGCTGCAACTAAAGGTGGATGCCTTCACCGAAACTGAGTTCGAAAAAATCGACAAGGGAACTGAGACGGAAGGTACCTGCAATGAACACAAAGAGATCGGTGTTCAGGTGAACGACGATATGAATCCCGAGCGTTTGCTCGATGTTGTTCCCTTGCAGATTCGTGTTTTTCTCAGTACGCTTAAGACGTCACTGCCGAAAAATTCCCTGGAGCTGATCGAGTTTAACAAGAATCTATTAAAACGTTGGGAAGCCGACAAAGAGTTTCGTGATGGCCTCGAAATACTGCAAACCTACTCGATTTTCGACTCGGACTACAACGAACAAGTATCGACGGAAAATTACGAACACTTCGTGAATGCAATGTCGTGCCTGCATGTGCTCGAGGAACTCTTCAAGCCGCTGAAGGTGCCGGTGCGTATTTTCCGCTGCGGTGTGCTCACCAACCACCACATTTCGTACACACACTCACCACACATTGCCAAACACAATTCCTTGGGTTGCATTCATTAATGACTCATTTTTTGCGATTCCCTAGATGATGCAACAAATCGAAGATCAAATTAATGAACAACTCATGGATTTCCATACCAAGAGAATGGAATCGGAATTCTATTGCACTGTCTACTATCCGGTGGAAAGGGAAATGCGAACAGAGGCGATAAGTAATTACGAAATCCTCTTGACAAATTCAGTGTAAACTTCAACGGGTATCGAAGGAAATGGGATTTGAATACGAAATGCTTAACTGCAGGACTAATACATATCTGGGAGCTGTATAAATTCGTAGATATATCAATTTATTTGGAAGCATTTGCGTTTTAGGACAGGAATAGCTGGTATGTTTTTATCAGAGTGTAAAAACAAAAATTAAAAAAGTCAATTGTGGTGAAAAGCCGTAATAAATGAATGATTCGTCAAATGACGCAAATACTCGGATTTCGTTTTCAAAAAATGTGTAGCACTCTACTTTTTTCACTTCCTGCATCGTCAATTTTGTTTCAATTTCATAAAATAAATTCAGTTGTCAGAAACTTTCGTTCAGTTATCATAAAATTTTCAAACTGAAAACTAATTGAAATGAATTTTCCTTTGATTCTCGTTTGTTGTTGATTGAATTTCTGAACTTCAAAATTTTCTGTGAAAAGAGCGAAAAAATCGCAAAAAAATTAAATATTTGTCAAACTTTTGCATAATGGACAAATACAACAAAATTAATTACGCCCACATGAACAAAGATGCGAAGCGATCATCCAGAATGCCGAGCAGACCAGGAGCGGAGACGGCAGCCTTGCCAAATGCTGGTAATTCGACGCAGATACTTTATGTTGAGCCGAACTTCACGGAAACTCCTAGTGAGTATGACGTGTTCTATGATTGCTTTAGCGATGTTGAAATAAATCAGCCAAGCGTTGTTGTGTATTCCAAGAGTGGGCCAACTGCTCCACCGCCGGTAAAAGATTCTCGAATGTTTCGCGATGCGTTAAAACAAGTGATCAATACGGCCCAAATGCTCCTGGTCGAGTTCGAGGGTAGTGGTCGCAGGGAGCGCAGGGGGTGCGGTTCGCGTTGTAAATGTGATGTGCGCAACATGAAACCCCAGTCCCGCACAGTCCAGCTGGAGGTTACCGCCAAGGTAGCGGAAGGCAAATCGAACGTCTCGCCAAATATTCGTATTGATCCGATTTTATTTACAATTCCTCTGAAATTACACCTGCAAGGACATGGACAGGGCCAAAGGAAAGGACAAGGACAACGTCAGCACAACTTTCCCTATTCGGAGTCCCAGCAATCATATGAAATCAGGAAGCATATAGCAGTGCAAGATAACGACCAGATGGCCAAAATGTTTGCGTCGATGGAACCAATACGCACAGACACTATAGTGGCGCCACGCCCGGAAGTGAGCAGTAAGCCGACATAGACCAAACCGTATGAATCACAAACAAATAATCTTATTGTTATCTAATAGGCATACCCATGGAAGGACCTGCACCAGCATCTAATTTTCATGCGGATTTGTTGCAGCAAATGGCAGCCATGCAGCCTGGTTTCCTTCCATTGCCTTTACAAGTCCCCCACGACTCTCTCATGCAAGTACCGGCTGCTCATGTGGTTGCGTCAAAAGTGCAAATAGAAGTACCGGCATCGGCACCCCTGACGACTGAAGGCACACCTGAAGTAGCTACCGCTTCCACTGCGTCGAAACGAACGATCGAGATACAGCAAGCTCCCGTTACTCAAGGACCGTTCGTGGCCACAATAGCAACGTCTTCGGTGCCATCTGTGGGTGCTTCGTTATCGGAAGCAGCTAGCCAAGGTGTGTGTGTTTTATGTGGGCGCAGGGGGGAGCATTCACATACGCAGCCGGAATCGACTAAGAAACCTGCGTGTGGTATTTGTTCGCCACAGCCAACACAACCGCCACAAACAAGCGAATTACCAGCGGTGCCGCCGTTAAAGGGACCGAGTGGAAAGTCTACAAAAACAGAGAATTCGCTGGTGGTACTTGTTCCACCAATTCACCAATCAGTTGAATTAGATGTCCCAAAAGATGGCACACCTGTTGAGAGTCCCGGAGACAAAGGTCCTGGCGCGGTTTGTTCAAGGGGCATGGCAAAAGCAGAAAAATCTCCACATGGAGTTTGTTCAAGAGGAGCCGCCCCGCCAATCGAAACAGAAGTGGGTCCTTGTGGTATTTGCACTAGAGGAAAGACCCCAGCCGTTAGTTCCAGAGGCGAAGTCACAGCCGACCTCTGTAAAATTTGCAACAAATATCGTGCTCCAAAAGAACCACCAAAATTAGGAGCTTGTGGCATTTGCAGCAAACCAACGTCTTCAATGCCAATGCGCCCGGAAGTGCCCATAGAGCCAGTCAAACCCAAATATTTCAAAGCCTTGCCTCAGCATAAAGACATCCACATCTGCTCGCCGTGTCGCTTCGATCCGAGTCCACTGATCGATGCCGAAGGAAATGTTTTCTGTCCTCACAACTGCGGGTGCTGCTTATGTCCTTGGCGTAAGCGAGCCACAGATAGCCAAATCGATCAAATCAAGCATGAAAAAATCAAGGTGTGCAAGTGTCGCTTGAATGGCTCTATATTTGTTGACTACCACTCGCGGGCTAAATGCACTAACACGTCTAACTTCGATTTTTGCCCCTGCCGCGAAAGAGCCGAGGCAAAATATTTGGAAATGACTGGTGAGGAAATGTGGAGCACCGATAATAAATTGACGGAGCGCATACGAGGTGAACCAGTCAATTTGGAGGATGTTGTCGAATACGACCGAGGGGGTACAACATAAGCTGTAACAGTTGTTGTCTGTCGTCTTTAAAGGGCAATTGTCTACAAAAGCAAAAAAACAAAAAACATTTATATAGTAACTGTAACTGTAAAATTAAAAACAAAGAACTAAAATCTAATTGTAAACGTGACGTTAAGTAAACTAATCGAAAAAAGAAGTTTGGAATTTACAAATCAGTTATTTTAATTCGGAAGAGTTTTTCGAATGCGCTCTCTGCAGGGAAACTGTCATGGAAAAATTCACTATGAAGGAAATGTTCTACAACTAAGTGATACGTACCAATCGCTTTCTTTTTTCACCTATTGCAATTTTTATGCAAAATTAAAAAAAAAAAACTTTTTTTTGATTTTTATATTATAAAACCAAAAACAAAACAATTATTTTTGATTTTTATACTACATGTCTTAGATAACAGCTATTGAAGACTTTTAGTTATAAAAGTCATCAATAAAAATCAGTCACCGACTTTTTATTTTTAAATCATTCGTATAAAAGTCATTAACATTTTTCGCAGTTAAGAAGGTATTGGGAAACAACAGTTTACTACGACTTATACAAATGACTTTTATAAGCATGATTTAAAAAATAAAGGTCAGTGACTGATTTTTATTAATGACTTTTAAAATAAAAGTCTTCGATAACTGTTATCTAAGACATATAACTTAAAAATCAAAAATAACTGTTGTTTGCAGATTATTTAGAAAAAAATCAAAAATAATTGTTATATTCGATTTATAAAATAAAAGAGGTAATTAAATAATAATCAAAAAAATAATTCTTAAAAAGCGATTTTTTCTAATAAAAGTTGTAACTGTTACGGTCCCTGGTTCTCTGCCTTTCCGAGGTTCGAACCTAGTAACCTCATATTTCAATGCAATTACAGCAGTACATGTATGTAGCTATTATATCCCAGAAAGGCGGCAACGTTAATCCGGATTAGTGGTGCAGTTTATCCTTTCAAATTGGCGCCCACGGCCAGTAAAACTTTTATTAATTTTTTTCGTTCTCTCAGTTATTATTTTTTTCAAATGTACACTGATAAAAATATTTAGTTATTATTCTTGGTGTAGCAACGGTTATAGTAGCCAAATGTCATAGTTGGATATTTGGTTGTAATTACCAAACCACTATACTAAATGGCTCATACAGAAGTACAAAAACAAAAAGTTACATGTATTTTACTTTTGCGTCGTGAACTGTCAAAATCTGTAAGAGTGTGTGTGGCAATGCAAACAAAATATTTCAATTTGACATTCTAAACCCTGAGGCGAAACACATGCACAAAATCATCTCATCTAGTAACACCACCCGTGACGAATAAACTGAAACTATTCAGAACATAAAATTACACCGAAGATGGCATAACACCGAAACCAGTTTGTATCCAAACCAAAGTTGACAAGGATGTCCAAAAATCGTTCCACAATACATCACACTCCTATCCTGTCGGAAACACCAGCATCAAATATGAGAATAATAATTATAAATAATATTGAACTAAAAAATAAAAATCAAATTTTTAGAGATTTATCGAGCTCGAGAACGAACCTGAGCCCTACTGAGTTGTATTGTGCGGCCACAGAGCTTTATTTACTTGTTTGCTTCGTTTATTTTACAGCTAATAATTAGCTGTAGGACTTAATTCGGATTAAATGCAGTTAATTTCCGAAATAATATCGAATCAACGAGTTGATCTGAATCAACGCTGCCGTCTGTCTATGCTTTAAGGCATAGTTAAATTTGCATTGATTATAGCCTAGACAGATGGCAGCATTAATCCGGTTTAATGAGCTAATTCATAATCTCGATTAAGTGATAGATACAACTTTCAAAATTAATGCTCACCAGGTGAGATTTCGATGACAATCTGCGAAAAAAAGGTTCGCTCTTTTATATTGCAATTAAAAACAAAATAAGCAAATTTGGAGGCCGGCGTACATACATATATATGTAGATATGTAGCCAAGTGCTATTAAGGTATTGATACTGAATTAAACCAACTCAATAGGACCCAGGTTCGATGTCAGATGGAGAAAAAATTCAAAATTATGGAAAAAGCTTTTTAGTTGCATTTTATTAAATTTAGTATTTAATTCTAACGACCGTAATTGACCGTGACTCGTTCAATATGCAATACTGCCATCTATCAGGCTACAATTTTAATCGCATCCATTGCGTCGTTAACTTATTTAACGTTGCCGTCTGTTTGTGTTTTTACACGCAAAGCTCATTGAACTGCTTCACTATGTGGCAACTATCCAAATCGAGTCAAGTAAATATTAGTATGCATAACTAGGCTTTTACTGTAGACTTTTTTGTTATAAATCTTTAAAATATTTTTTTTTTGGAGAGATATGAGATGAATAAAAAAACTTTTTCGAAATTGTTTTAACCCTGCCATGCTCATGTACATAAATATGTATGATTGATTCTTCCAACCACAACAAGTACTTTGTATTTGTTATTTTCATTTTGACACGGAAGCACGGACTTAATATTAAATTCAAAATTATTGAAATAATTCGTAGATTTTGTCAAAATATTTTCTGTTATCTAATTTGCGGTTTTTCTCGATTTGTTTTTTGTATCCCTTATCTGTTTACAGGCACTGCAGAAAAGTGCTCCCAAACTGATACTCACAGAGATTACACGCATCTAAATAGCGCCCAAACCATTAACCTCCGCATAGGACCCCATCCCCATGCACAATACGGTACAATGTCCTGCATCAACTGTCCATCCAATTATCGTGTAATTATGGAGACCAATGGGCCGACTATTACCGAGCAGCCACCACCAGCAGCGGTGCAGCCATTACCTCCCGTACAATGTTCATGTCAGCGTATTTTTCAACAGCAACAACAGCATCCCCACCATCCACTGCAACAGCAACAGCAACAGCAACAACATCAACAGCGGAAGCCGCAACCACAAACAAGGCAGCAGCAATCGCTGCTATACCAGCAACAACAACAACAACATCGCCCAGAACAGCCTTTAGAACAGTTGGTAACATGCTTCCATCACCAGCCAGCAGAGCAGTCGTCAGCCAATAGCAGATCCAGCCCACAAGACTCTCAAAATTCGCAGGCTTCCACTGCCACCTCAGCTGGAGCATTTTGCAAAAGTTACTACCCACGATCTACATCTGAATCCGGTGGCCAGTTAAGCTGTAGGTGCCCATTCGAAATCTCCATATCATCGGCGCATCCCCCGGCTAGACCGTCCTATGCAATACGTCTGCCTAGTGGCATGGCGCCTGCGGGTAGTCCCGGCAGAAATTCGACAAGTGATGACGAGTTCTATTCCCTTAGTTCAGCGTCATCTGATCGGGATGATTGCATGCCACCGTCAGCAGGCAAAGGGAATGGACAGAATAAAAAAGAAATAACCACAAAGAGAGACTTTATGGACTGCGAATTCACTTCGCCCGGGAAAGAGAAAAAGCCAAAGTCGAATAAAAACCCGCCACGAAATGTGGCTATACTTCAATTACTACGCGAAGTAGTTCAATTAATCAATCAGTCGGACGAGAATGGCAGAGCACACGGGTGCGATGTGGCACCGACAAAAATGCATAGTATCGGTGCGCTTGGCTCAGAGGAGCCAGTGGCGGATAATGGCCCTTTCAGTTCCGGCTTCAAAATAACATTCACGCCGAGTCGCAAAGCCACCAGTCCTAATGCATCATGCGCACCTTCGGAAATGTCCGAGCCGCAGCCTCTAGGTCAACCCGTGAACATACCACTGCAGTTGCCATGCAATCTTATCATCACCCCAAACTTGCTGACCTGCGCGCCTTGCCCGCATGTCCCCGCTTGTGCGACCAAAACGCCACAGCAGATGCAGATTGCGCCGACACGAGAAGTGGGCACAAAGTGCTCAACGAAACAGCAAATTCGGGAAGCAACCGCTGAGGATTTTTGCAGCTTGAAGGGATTGCCTAGCAGCTGTATTGGAGATCTCGAATTGATCGAGGAGATAGCAGCGCTGGCGTTGACAGCCGAACCTAAACAATGCACAGAATCATCTAGATCAGAATCCAATGACGTGGCATCTAGAAAGGTTTCTCCCGAAGAATGCATCTGCAATCAGCCTTACATTTGTCCGGTGCATGGCTTTTACATGCCAGTGGTCGCACAAGGCGAAACTTCAGTGACACGTGACTGTTCGCAGCCCATCGACGAGGAAGAAGAATGCAATGGCATGTATGGAGAGAACACCGACATCGTAACGGAACCGAGCCAATCGCAAACACACGTCTCGTCAGCTCAATCGGCAACAACCAATGCAACGAAGAAGAGTGATGGTAGAGAATGCAGCTGCTGCCATTGCCAGGCAATGCGTGACAAACAAAATTGCCTGACCATTGCGACAACGGATCAGGCGCAGGACCAGTACAATTGCAGAGAATTGGTAAGTGATACGATTTCGATTGGAAAAGGTCTGTGATATGTATTTGGCGCTGAGTTTCTCATTTCGACAGAAATTCTTTATCGATTCTATAATAATGGACCTGGATGCGATGGATAAGGCGCGGCGTAAAAAACAAATCGAACAGGTAAGGACTCGAGAAGTGTTATTATGAATTTATTTTAAGGAAATCTGCCGTACGTACATGTTTACGTGTGTGATTAACACGGGGGCGTTCATCATGGACAACTACTCTACAATTCTTAAAGTTTTTAGACAAAAAAAAAAAAATATAAAGATATGTTCATAGGCTTCTAGGAAACGGCTCTAAGAATTATGATGAGATTTTGTATTCTGATGGTTTGCATTTTCTTGCATCTAATAATTTCTTTAATATAGCTTTTACGCCTTGCCTTTTTGCTTCGGTGTTTTCCTTCTAATAATTCTCTGTCATTCCGCCATTTCCAGTTATTCTTTTACTTAAAAATTGACTTTTTGTCACTACAACATCTCTAATTTATCGAAAACTCACTGAGTGCATACAAACCAGGGATGAAAATGACATTTAATTTGAGAATAAATTTTTATCTAAAACCAAGAAAAAGGTAACTACGATAAAACGAAAATAGGTAAAGTCGATTCAAAACAAAGCTCACCTACAAAGCGATATTTTTGAAAAATGCCAAAACTGTCATATTTCTCAAAATTAAAATTCTTAACAATTTTATAATCTTTTGTGAAACTGGGCATGGCACCGCCCACTTATAATAAAACGTGTCTATTTCATCTCGCATTTCTTTTTGTGACCAGCCATCGCGAACAAGTAATTTTTAAGCAAAAAACAAAACCGACTTTAATTCCCACATAAAAACTTAAGATGATCGTTAATTTCTTCAATATCCAATGTTCGGATCTACACCAAAATAGTATGGGACCACCCTTGAGGTACCAACTTTTCCTTAAAAAGAAGAATTATAGAAGTCGGTTAACGTGGTCCAAAGTTATGCGGTAACATATATAAAAAAAAAATGAAATAAAAAAATATTCCGACGAACTGATAACCTCCTCCTTTTTTGGACGTCGATTAATAAAATAGGTTAATAGAGCTCTATAAAGTTAAATTTTTTTCATCGGAAAGGTAGTGTCTCAGAGGTGGTCCCATACTAATCTGGTTAAGATCCGATCAGTGGATCATGAGACATATATATATATATATTTTTTTTTTTTTATATGAAAGTTGAAGTCGGTTTTTTTTGCTGAAAATTACTTGTTTATGAATAAGGCCATTAAAATATAGTTTTGATATAAGAAATTATTTAAAATAAACAAAGTAAGTTTCCTAGCATTCCACCAACCTGGTTTGGTGACTTTAAATAAATATATTTATTTAAAAAAGTCATAATCCTGCGAAAATTGAGTAATTTCTAAAGCAGAAGTTTTAGTCCCCGTAAATATTAGTGTAGGCTTTTTACACAATTAAAATAAAACTTAAGCTAACACACAGCAAATACTATTTTAACCTTACAAATTCCAGAACACCACGCCAACCAGCGCCAAGGTCTGTTCACGTCAAA
>NW_016169162.1:0-17910 GCF_001687245.7 Rhagoletis zephyria
GTCAAGATGTCTGACTGCAGTTAACTGTAGAACCGATGAGCTAACCCTATCTCTTGAAGAATTGTCGCTGAAGTTAGTAAGTGGTCGAGCCTCTAATGGCTATATGTGGTTTGCTCTGGACAGATGGACTCTTAGTCAGCTCAGCAAATGCAGTTCGAATGCCTTGGAATGCAAGGTGGCTGGGTTCATCTGGAAGGGTAAACTAACGGGGATCTGAACTGAATAAGTCACATTATTCGTTACTAGCGCGAGGTCACTATCCATTCGGAAATAACGCGGTGAGTCTCAACCAAATCCCAAGTCTCCACTTCAGGAGCTCAGCATCAGCTACTCAGCTACACTGCCTTCGAGAGCTTAAGCTTTAAGCGCCCTGGGTCTCACTTCCATCTCATCGGCCAAAAACTTTTGTGAAGCCGTTTGCAAAGCTTTGGTGTTAGAACGAATTTTCGCGAAAAGTCCCAAAACAAATTCTAAAAATTTGAGTCCCGAAATACTCCCCAAAAGTTACGAATCATTGAATTTTTGTATCTCAAAAAAAAAAAAATAATAATAATTCAAAGCAATCCTTATAGTCACGAAAAATTTCGAGAGGTTTAGAAAAAAGCCCAAATTATACCCAGAAAATCCCAAAAAGCTCAAAAAATGCCAAAAAAGTTTCGAAAAAAAACATTAGACAAAATAAAGACCCATGTACATTTTCTAGCAAATCTTAAAATGTTTCAAAAATTATGAATAGTCCTGAAAGAATCCCAAAAATCATCGAAAAGTTAGAAATCATTTAATTGTTTTATTCCTAAAAATATTAAGCAAATTCTTATAGAGTCAAAATAAAGAGTTACGAAAATTTTTGCAAAACTCCCAAAAAGTTTCAAAAATCATGATGAGGACCGTTAAAATATGTCTTATTATTTAATTTTCTTATTAAAAAAAGCATTATTTAATTAATTGGTAAAAGAAGTCACGAAAAATTCAGAAAATTATTACAAGTCCCGAAAAACCGCCGAAAATCTTGAGGTCTCGCAAAATCCCAAATTTTTATCTAAAATGTTTCTTGCTCAGCATACTAAAAGAACAATTTCGCAAAATAATTATGTTGTGTTAGGATTTTAATTCGAAAAATGGTAGGACAATTTTCGG
Source organism: Rhagoletis zephyria (assembly GCF_001687245.7). NCBI lineage: Eukaryota > Metazoa > Arthropoda > Insecta > Diptera > Tephritidae > Rhagoletis > Rhagoletis zephyria. Next base: position 1,138 of record NW_016169162.1, read on the forward strand.
TTCCGAAATTTCTTTTTTTACATCTCTGCTCACTAAAAAGAAATTTTTTTTAATTCTATTTCTTGGACAATTTCTTAGAAGTGTAATACATCAAAAAGATAAACTAATTATTTATCTCATTCGGTATGGGCCGATAGACACACAATTGCTTACACATTTACTTACTTACATATCTATGTATTAACATATACATACACTCAAGTATCTCTACATATGTTTTAACAAATTTCGTATTGTATATACAAATGTAGCCGTCAATAGAATTTGTTTAACCCGAGAAAACCACACTTAATAACCCAGAAATAAACGAACGTACATACATACGTATGTATGTAAATACAAATTAAAATTTATTGATTTATGGTAGGCTCAATTTTGTGCTGTGTGTTCTCTATCTATGCTGTGTGCCATACGATGCCACCACAGTCCTGGCTTGTGGCTAGGTTGCAAGCTGGTAAGTTGCAACAGCATGGTCGAGTGCTTGCGCACATAGGCAGAAATAAATGTCGAGTAAACATTGTTATCTCGATTTATGTACATATGTGTGTATATGTATTGGTTTTGGGATCAGTAAACTTATTTGCTTTATTGATTGTCTTATCAGTTTTTATTTCCTTCTCTACGAGACATGCGTTGTTGCACTGAATGCTTACAAATTGTTGCTACTTTTCGAAATGCTTGTTAAAGTCTTTCTCATTCACTGTTGCACCCGCATGTATGTATGTATGTATGCGCCTTTTGGTGCCCAAAGTATCTTCGAAATTTCCTCTGCTTTCGACGATAAGAATTTATTACTATTTATGTACATTCAAAATTGTTGTTATTGCTGCTGTCTCTTCTTTAATTATCTTATGTGAACTCAATTACTTGCGGTTATTCCAACTCCCATTACCTCTTCTCCCCTCAAACCAGCTTTTGTATACAGACATAAGTGGTTAAGAGTTTATTATGTTTTCAATGAGTTAATTCATACAAAGGTATAAAATACATTTGAACCGACTTTGCTGTTGTTGGGGCGTAGTGTTTTTTTTTGTTGTTGTAGACTTTGTAGATTTTGTGGTTGAAGTTTAACCACAGTCCAAAAATTGAGTTAACTCTTACACGCGTTGTAAATATGTACATTAGGGTAGATACATGACCGAAAAAACTTGCGAGTTTTCCAACGGAATAGTGAAATTTATTATATTATAAGATTTCCGCCAAAAAATATTAAGATTATGTACGTGAGATAGACCGATTGAAAACGCCTCCAAATATCTCATTATTTTGACTCCGTTGATAAATTTTTTAAACATTTCTATAAGGTCTGCATAAGCTTAAACTATAATATGAGCTGACTTTTTACTAATTTTATTTATAAAAAAAACTCAATTTTCGGAGTTATTTTCAAATAGGTCCAGCTCACGTAAAAAGTAAAAATTTTTTTTTGGAAAATGATGCGCCCTAATTACATATATAAGTCACAATATTTGTATACTATTTGAAATGAAAATACGTCTAATTAATTAATAATCTTAGCAATACAAAGTGCCATTTTCTTTTAAAAAGCTCAGTTAAATACCATGAAAACCGTCTTATATATTCTTCAAACAAAGTAGTAGTAGCGCGGTGCGAATCTGCTGGGTCATTAGCAAAGCCTTAGAATATGACCTATCATTTGCCAATTAGTTGATAGTTTATATGAGCGCAGGATGTCCATGCCTGTCCTACGGGTTTTCCGTCTTCGTTCCATGACAGTGCTCTGCCCAATTCAGTTTTAGACAACTGAAAGAGAGGTTAATATCTGAACTGATTCCTGTTGGCAAATTTGCCCACTCATAGCCAATGTATCTGACAAGCTAATAGCGCACCTTTAAGTTCGATAAATTTTATATCATTAAATCAGCTTAGTTTTCTACATATGTACGTACATCTTAAATCTAAATTGAGGAATGGCTATGACTAATGGCATAAACATAAAATTGAACAAAACTTGTGATGATTGGATTACGTATACCGGCCGACTGATGTAGTCACGATTACTGGAATAACCCTGACTCCTGGGTGTCAGTGACGTCCCCACATAGATAGCTGCGGAACAAGACTTCTACTGATGCTGGCGAACACGTTATTTGCAGACTATTGTTGGCCCAATCACGAGATTCATTCCCTTAAACTGGCACTTCAACAGCTTTTTGTATGGTAAGAGGATGACGAGATGGCGTTTCATTGCACAGTATACCGATATCATGCAGATCAACCTAATTCTCCTCTTTCGTTGCCTGGTTGAGCTTCAGCTACTCTGGGAACCTTCGTAAGAGCGGTTAATTAATGTTGATAAAACAGGGGCAAATCTGGAACGTCGAAAGTGTCTGGAAAAGTAAGTCGCTCCCAACGCCTACAACAAAAAAGTAGAGGAAGATCGCTGAATATATTACTGAAATTCTGAAATGGTTTCAAGAATGGAATGCAGAGAATTCAGGGAAGAAGTATCCTGTGTATTTTTGCATGGACGGGCCGAAACTTGACGAAGTAGTTGATGGACGAGGTCTTTTGTCAGGAGCTCCCCATCAATGGTGAATTTTGGCTGCCTTAGTCGCTTATCAGGTAAACGAGGCTGTCATTAAAAAAAAAACGGTCGATACACAGTTCTGATGTAGGGCATTAACCCGCCTCTCGCGATATTGCAAGAAATTGAAATAATTTTACTGAATAGAGAGGACGCGCAAATAACATTGAATATCTGGGCACTACTCCAGAATAGATGGGCCTCAAGTGAACTCAGATAACGCTGAGCAAAAAATATGGCATATGCAATTGCAAGATCTTTCTGGCTTAGAGGATAAGGTAGATTTATCACAAAAACTTCTCTTTCGCTGCTCAGCCTATGCGTTGCTGAGGTTCAAACATATTGACGCGCTGAGCAACTTCCTAGAACTGACAGTAGCCGCCCTAGAGTCAGTTTAAATGGCACGCGGCGATGAACAGCCTCTTTAACTTGAAGCGCTACCTCAACTTCAATCTACTTAAATACATATGCATATTAAATATTCATTTACCCTTTCCACACAAAGAATATTTTGTATTTCTTTTCTCATTATTTATTATTTAAATTTGTTCCTTTTTAATCCATTTGGATTTGGCGCCATGCTTTTTGAATGGTAAGTACATTTCTCGTTTTATTGCCATACAGCACTCAAATTGCTGTAATATTTCGTTTTATTGCCAATTTGCTCTGATTATGAAATCTGGCAAATCGTGTTGCCTGCAACGCGACGTTTATTCCCATTTTTTTACCGACTTATTTTCAATAGTAAACTGAAGTGCATGCAAAGAGTCATACCTACTGCTCGCATTTATGTCCAATCACTGTTGATTTGGTTGCTGATTAGTCAGGAAATCGATTCAATTTTATTTGCCATTTTTTATTGTTTATGAAATCGTGATGTGATTTAAACGAAAATGAAGTAGCTTACACGAAATTGAAATCGCGATGAATGAATTGAGTGAACGTTTGATCAGCGATTTCGGCTGATTTTGCAATCAATTAAAATATTTATTGTTTTAGTGGGGAGTGTTATAACTTTGGAAAAAACATAATTTTAATAGGGATTGAATGAAGTTGAAAACGAGGTAGATAATAGTATAAATTTTTATTTATATGGCGGCTACTAACGTTTGTAGGCTAGGTAACATTTGTTATGAATTCAACAAGTGAGGTATAAGTGCAGAACAAACAAAACAAATTTAAAAATCCGTATATTTTTTTCTTTTATTATTTCTGTGTTCATATGGAAAAGTAGCTTATGTCGAAAGGCTGNAAAAAACATAATTTTAATAGGGATTGAATGAAGTTGAAAACGAGGTAGATAATAGTATAAATTTTTATTTATATGGCGGCTACTAACGTTTGTAGGCTAGGTAACATTTGTTATGAATTCAACAAGTGAGGTATAAGTGCAGAACAAACAAAACAAATTTAAAAATCCGTATATTTTTTTCTTTTATTATTTCTGTGTTCATATGGAAAAGTAGCTTATGTCGAAAGGCTGGCTTTAGTATAAATCGGCATTCGCAGCATACCATTGCGAATGACTCACTGGCGCTAAGCCGTTGAACATCTTTTGGCAAATAAACGTGGAAGAAATAGTTCCGATACTAGCAAGTCAATATTCTTATTAAGTCTCATCGAAAAATTCCTTGCCGTTTAAAAAATAAAGGGATTGCCGCATTATACTAAAGCCAGCCTTTCGACATAAGCTACTTTTCCATACGAACACAGATTTGAACGCTTGCAAATGAAACCTGAAAAAAAATTTTTGCAAATTTTTTGTTTTGGTAATTTAAAAATTCTACATAATTCTTGGTCATGTAAAATGTGGATACATTTTTAGTGCCTTAAAAGCTTTGACAACTTTTTTTTTGTAACTTAAGAACTGGACATACATTTTTGGCCATGTAAAACTGGACATAACTTCTAGATTAAAAGCTGGTTGTATTTTTGCGTTGTAAATTTCTGAGCATTTCAAAACTGGACATAATTTTTTGTTCCGGAGAAAAAAATTTTAAGCATAAAAAACTAAGCCTTATTTACTGGTAATTTAAGAACTTGACATAGTTTTGGTAATGCACAAACTGGACATAATTTTTAAGATATTCAATAACTCAAGAGGAACTTTTTGTTTGTTTTAAAATTGGATATTTAAAATTTTTATTATTTTGAAAACTTGACATGTATTTTTGGATTTTTAAAAATTTACCTGTGTTCGGTCATTAAATAGTTGGACGAAATTTTTCGACCATTCAAAATTGGAGAATATTTTTGAACGTTTAAAAACTGGGGCTATATTTTTGGTTATTTCAAGACTGGATATTACTTTTTAGTATTTTAAAAAACAAGCAAAATTTTGTGCTAATTTAAACAGCGGCCTTACATTTTTGGCATTTAAAAACTGGGGACAATTGTTTGGTCATTTAAAAAACCGAATATGATTTTTTTAACTTGAAAACTGGACATAATTTTTTGGTAACTTGAAAACTTAGCAATATTTTTCGGTATGTTGTCATAATTTAAAATCCGACAATACATTTCCGGTAAAAACTATTTCCGTAAATTGAAAAATGATTATAAATTTTTAGTCTTCGCAAGTCGGAGATAAAGTTTCCATCACCAAAAATATGTATTATTTCTTTATTAATTTGAAATCTAGACATACATACATGTTTGGCATTTAAAAAAAAATAAGCATACAAAGCATAAAATATGGACGGTAAAATGTATATTTAAAGAAGTGATAGTGCGCCCACTTCTTGCTGTCCGTTTTATTTGGCTCATTTTTAACATTTAGTAGTCGTTGTCTAATTTTTAGCGTTGGTACGTCATCTTTCAAAAGTGAAAGATTTTATATTTATGTATGTTCGAAAGCCCAAAATTTATGTTCACTTTTTAATTGGCCAAAAATGTATGGCCACATCTGAAAAAAAGTACGGCAACAAGGAATGTACATATGTCCATTACCACAAACCCGGCCCACATTTTAATGGGTCAAATATTTATTCATAGTTTTCAGATCTCAAAATGTATGTTTATTGCCAGAAATGTATGTCCAGTTTTTAGATTACTAAAAAATTATGTATGTCCAGTATTTGGAGGGCCCATAATTTATGTTATGTTTTTAAGTGACTATAAATTTATGATCAGTTTTTTGTTTTACCAGAATTTAATGTCCACTTTTTAAGTTACTAAAATATTATGTTTTTTAATTATCAAAAAATTGTGTAGAGGTTTTTGGTTTAACAAAAAATTAGAGTCCATACTTTTTTGATTACAAAAAGTTGAGAAATTTAAAAACATCGCAAATTTAATTTATTTAATCCTTTCATCGCTTGCTGTAAGCCGCTTATTTTTCTCGACTTTTTATTCTCTGCGAAACACAGAGTTGATTACAAGTGTTTAGTGTAAACTTCCGCGCAACTGAATGATCCACTCGTGAGTTCAAAAAATTTCCCCCCAAAACAAGTGTTCTTCTCTTCAAAGTTGTGTGTTTATTCATATACACATACACATGTACATCGGCATGTGTGAAGTGGCTAGGTGGCAAATGAATGCGAACATAATCCAGCTAATGCCATAGACTAGCCTAAAGCCCATCCATTCAACTAACTATTTCCGCACTACTGGAACAACTTCACAGCATTCATGTGTACTTGTGCTTTTTTGGTTCATCCTGGTTGCGCAACCATCACACAACCAACCTGGCAACGTTTAGTTACTACATGCAACCACACACATTTTGGGTTGTTGTTGGTGGCTGCCCTGTAGGCTGACCAGATTGGTGCTTTACTTGGCCAGGAGTAGCAGCAGTTGGCTTTTACTTCCGTATCGTTTTATTTCGCTATTACGGTTCTTTGCAATGCAAGTATGTTTTTACGGCTGTTGTGTTGTACACCAAGTGCGCTTAAGTCGCCATAATTGTTTTTGTTGCGGTTCTAGTTTAGTCTCTCACTTTTCCTGCTGTTGCTGTTGTTGCAGTGCCGTAAATTTTTTCTTTGACAGCAGCAGCCAGCACTGACAACAGCAACAAGATTGGTGAGTTAGTCGCTCTGAAATTTGATTTGAACACCAAAAGGCATTCAACGGGGCGCCACAACATCAGCAGCGGTGGTCAAGCTTCCAACACTTTGGCGGATGTATGTATCTAACTACCCTGTCGGACAATTCATTGGAAGCGGTTCTTAGAAGAATATCAGCTATTGACCGGCCCTTCAGGATCTGTATCACACTAGAAGGTAAAGGTCTGTATCCATTTAAAATCGCCGGAGATTTTATTGCGTGATCAACTGTTTGGGCAGTAAATGTCTTAAATGAAAGCTTCCACCAAAAGCTTAGTCCCCATACGCTAAAAATTATCAACTACACTACTGGAATATAAATTCAAACGGAGAATATAGCATTTGCTTTCAATCAAAAAAACGGAACGCGCAAAATGTGAGACAGCTCAACACCGTCAGTCTTCCCAACAATGAGACCAAGGAAAGGCTTTCAAATAAATATTCTCCGACGATCAAGCTGTAGCAGAGCCTACACCGAAAAAATTTAGGTATGCCTGCGATGCGTCTATGCCCGGATGTACCACAAAGACTCCTCTAGTCCCGAGACGCGGAATAATTTCAACCAAGCCACAAGAAAAGCACGGACAACTCGCTTTTCTCCTGTGTGGAATAGAATTAATTAAATTTATAAAGTCTCTAAAGCCTAAAAAAAAACAGAAAAATGAGCAAGAGCGCCGTTATTTTAAGAAACTGCAGATCTCGAACCATGGTTGCGCAGTGATTGACCCTTACTGTCCCCACAGCAGCCCCCCCGTTCCTTGTTAATGACTCCCTTTGGTAGCATACTCTTCCCGTCCGAAGTATTACAATTTGGAAATGTCGCACCTCGCTTAGAATTGTAGACCAGTTTGGCTGATAACGCCCTGCAACCGACGATTTGTAATTTAATGAGAGAAATAGGCGGGTAATACTATAGCCGTAACAAATGACTTATCGAGTAACCGATACGACTAAGAAGTTTCAAGATCTATATAACCAAGGTCTACCGTCCATACAAGGCGACTCATGCACGTGGGATTTTGCTTTTCACCTCCTTCCTCGATTCTATTCTATGAGACCCGACTAAAGAGAGCCAGAGAGCAAGGTTAAGGAAAGACCGGATACAAACTGACAAAACATGAAGGAACCATCGAAAGCTTAACCCCAAAAACCGACAATGTGACCTTTAACCCACTAAACCTCATACCGTCCTATGCATCGATCTCCCCGTTACCACCGTTAGTATTTCGTCGAGGAGCGAGCCCCTACGTTCGTTGCTGTTCATGCTATTCCACCCACATCGTATTAAACCTACCACCCCATTGGTCTTGTACAACTTAGAAGTTCGTTTCTAAGTCTAGTAAGGTCCGGACGCAGTAATTTTTTTGATGGTTATATGATTATTTGAGATACTCGCAACAACAGATACTTGGAACAAACTCATTTGGGTATCGGGTTACTATTTGGTTCTCGTGGGTTCTGTGGAGCATCCAGTAGGACTGGAGCAGGAACTGTTCGGTACATCAGGGTTCTCATGAATGCAATAGTGACACCCGCAAAATAACCAAAAGGCCAAACAGGCCAAATTCTTTCTTATACCGACAAGGGGAACGCTTCGATACCTGATAGGGCTGATTACGGGATAAAATCTACGGTCACCATAAGTATCATTGACGACCCACTGTGTACATCTTGCTTGGAGGTTGAAGATAGTACAGATAATTTTCTCTGCAGTTAGCTGGCCTTCGTGAGATCGAAATGGTAGACCCTTGGGTCCCCGAGTTCCCTCGACAAAGGGTTTGCTTTTGATGTATTGTGGTCAGTTCCCAAACACGAATTTATTTCCCCAGAGTTTCACTGCAGTTTATGTAAACAAAGATTAGTGAATTGACGCACACAGTCCAAAATACATAGCACAGCACCACCGCTTTGTTCCTGTGTTTGCCAGGCATTTTTCAGCACAGCAGTGCCATTTTCTCCGCTCCATCATTTTCATTTTCACTTTTGCTTTTGCTATTTTTTATGACCGCACACGCTCGTACATGTGCGCCCAAAGTTGTAAATTCATTTTATTTCACTGCATTTCGTGTTTATTGTTTTGCTTATCGCTTTATTTTTACTTTTATTTTTTTTTTATGATTCCTCACTGACCTCATCCTCATCTTCACCACCTTTGTTGGTACATTAAATACTTTTGCCGATGTGTATTACTCTTACTCTAATTCTTTTTTTTTTATTTTTAGCATGCATGGTGGCTGCAGACCTATTAATCGTAAAATGTTTTCGGAGTGGCTGATGAGTATTGTTGTCANCTGCATTACAAACGTACCTAAAATCGCGCTGACAAGAATTGGTAAAATCTTTTGGAAATAAAATTTTCCGGTTACAAAATGTTCGGTAACGTGCAGAATAGACCTGTAAGTAAAAGTTAGTTAAGTTTAATAGATTTTGAAACCAAAAGTGAAAAATACCAAATAAAATCTTTTTTTAGCGAAAGATAATAAAAAAGTTTTGCCTGGGCCAAAGTCAAACGAGATCAAACACCTTAATTCCATACTATCATATTTTTGCTTTTTATTTTCTTTGCTTTGATAAAAAATTAATCAATTTTTAAAAGAGTATTTCACTTTCTACTCTAAATTTATTCCGTAATATTTTTAAAAATTTTCGTACAATACTTTACAATCGCAAATCTCGAGATTTAGGGTCAGTTCACAGCATTTTAACACTCTCATTGAAAGCAAAAAATGCAAGCTATGCGTAATTTTAATATCCTTGGATAAATGTTGTTTTTGTGTCACTTACGCAATATTTACAATAAAAGGCAAACATTAATCGCAATTTACAACTGTCTACTTTGCCTATTTGGTTGTTGTCGTATTTATTCCCGTTGCACCTAATTGCATTTTGCAATTAGTTCAGAATCAAATATATGTATGCACAACTCAGTTGGATAAATGTTTGGTTTGTAATGTTTTCGTTTTACATAGACACTTATTTTGCTCTCTCTCTCTCTCTTCATTTCTCACCCCGCCAATACCAGCTCGTTGCCATTGTCAAATAATAAAAAATTCAAATGCGGCAAATTAAATCGCAGGTATTTTGGATTATTGGTGAAAATTCCAATTCATGCAGTATTACACATCAAAATCCTACTATAGCCACAGCAGCAAAAATCCCACCTAGCCGTACAAGCAGCGGGTCAAGAGTGCAAACGGTGGCGGGATCTGCAATTGAACGGAATGACAAGCCACAAAGAAAATCGAATGCGCGAGTGGAAAAGTAAAGAGTGGGGAGAGGATGTTTGTTGTGGTGCAGCAACAAATTGATTTATGTTTGTTTGGCGGCGCCGCCAACTACGCACTTTTTGTTTTTTGTTGTTCGCTTATGCTTTGTTGTTGTTGCCATACTCGTAGTTGCGGCTATTTATTTAATTGCATTTGTACTCACGAATTGCTGTTGCTATTAACCCTGGCTTGAGTGGCAGTCACAGTGACAACAACGCGAAGGAGACAATTACAAATAGTGATTTAATTAAAATTGCAACCCGTAAGCCTAGCCGTCGCCAGCAGTGCGATTGGTGCACAGGTGGGCTGAGTTAGGCGATGATTAAATAGTGCAACAATGCTGTCTAGCTGCATGTACCATGGTTATAAGACTATTAACAGCAATGGTTGCAGTACTCAATGATTGGACTGGTTATGGCTGTAGGGCGTAAAGTTTTTGATATTTTAAAATCGGGACACTTCTTTTTTTTAGCTTTTTACAATGTCAGTATAGAGCTAAATGAGATAGGACTATAGATTTTGTTTTGAAGTCTTCGGAAACTTTCAGATTTTTTCGGGAACTTTATGATTTTTTCGGAAAATTTCTGATTTCTTCGGGACTTATTTTTTTTTTGGATATTTTTCTGATATTTTACGGAAACTTTCTGATTTTTTCGGGAACTTTCTAATTTTTTTTTTTTGGAAATTTTCTGATTTTTTCGGGATTTCGTTGATTTTTTCCAAAACTTTCTATTTTATCGAAAGTTTATGAGCTTTTCGGAAACTTTCTGATTTTTTTGTAAACTTTCTGATTTTTTCGTAAACTTTCTGGTTTTTTCATCAACTTTCTGATTTTTTCGTAAACTTTCTGATTTTTTCGTAAACCTTCTGATTTTTTCGTAAAGTTTCTGATTTTTTCGTAAAGTTTCTGATTTTTTCGTAAAGTTTCTGATTTTTTCGTAAAGTTTCTGATTTTTTCGGAAACTTTCCGGTTTTTCGGAAACTTTCAGAATTTTTCTGAAAAATCTAAATTTTTGAGAAGCTTTCTGAGTTTTTCAAAAATGTTTCGGAAACTTTCGGCATCATTCGGAACCATCCGTTTCTACCTACAAGCAGCTCAAGCTCTTCCACGTCTTTCTGTCCTCTTGAAAAGACATGCCTACATATCGAAAATTGGTGACTAATTGCGACCTATCATAAGTACATACATATTTCTTGTATTTTTTAAGACGAACCCCGTAAGAAAGTGTTAAGATAAGACGATTTGTGCCTCTTTGCAGCAGCTTTATATAAACTTTCTTAAAACATTTTAACTTTTTCACACGTCACCTATTGCTATTGCTGTACATATGTACATACATACTTACGTAGTTAGTACCTTTTTTTCTTGTTGTTGCGTTTATCACTTCTACCGATTACTCTTACTCTGTACTGAATGACGTTGCAACTTTATCTAGCGCGCGTGTGTGATTGCTTGGCTGTAGGCTAATTTTCTTGTAATTGGCTGAGACGAAAGGTAGACAATTTAATTTCGCTTCCCTGTCGGCTTTAGAAGTTTTCCGTCAAAACAAATTTAGCAATTACTTTAACACATATATATGTACATATATGCAGGAGTTTGCTGTATGCTTATGGATTTAATCTATTTTAATTACAGCATCTGAAAATGATACCCAATATTAGGAAGCTATAGAAATTATAAGTACTAAAAATGACGGTACTTAGGAGCCCAAGGTACTTCTAGGTCCCTTAATAAATGTCATCGGAAGTAAGTATAGTTTGTCGAAAAGAAGAATTCATGCGAAGTTGTGGAAAGCGGCTCAACCATAAGTCCAGTGAAGTTAATTATTACCGGGGAGGCCTACTCTGCCGCCTTTTCTGGAGTATGGAAAAAATACTCTGCCCGAACTGTGGCGCTGCGGATTTCCGTCCGACTTAGTCCTCATCTTTTGGATATGAGAAATTCGAGCGCTTCATCTCCAACTTTGAAAGAAGATAAGTCGAGAGTGCAGGGCGATACGTAGTAAATATGCCCATAAAATGAGTAAAGTGTGTTTTAGGAGACTGCTATCTTTGCGAAAACATACCTCCGGCAAGTAGACAAGAAGAGAACCAATTCATATAAACTGGTGGAAGCGTTGGTTGACTGTACAAAAAGGAGTATGACCCAAAAATATTTGTAATTCATTTCTTCGCGCTTGATTCTTCTTTGGCTATTTGAGCTCTTTGCATTTTACTTTCGATTTAGTTAAGCGTTTTGTTTGTTATTTTTGCATAGCAAATACTTACGAATATAATCTGTTGATCTCCTCAATCCTCGTATTTATTTGCTTATTTGGTTCTCTCCAACTTTTTTTCTCGCCATTAAATTATAGATTTTACAAGCGTGAATGTGCCACCTCGTCGTCAGCTGGGGGGGATGCTGTGCTGCTGCCATCGTCATCATCACCACACGCCACAAATGGCGCTGAAGTTCTTTATCTTCATATATTCGCATGTACAATTTTACATCCACATAAATACGCGTTCTTACTGCCTGCCTCTTTACTCTTCAGTTTTTGTTTGTACATTTCCTACGCTTTGAAATGTGTTTGCGGCTAGCAGAATGTTGGACTGTTGTGCGAGGACGCAAATGCTGCTGTGGTTTTCCATATTGTGTTGATTTTTGTTCTGTCGCTGTATTTTGCCTTTAGTGTACCCCACGGAAAAGCCCCACCTCAAGAGACAGCTGCCCTCTAACATGCTTTTCCATTTTCAATAACATCACCAAAGCGCCAGAGCTATGCTAGAGCACGGGCGCACGAAGAGGCAGCCAAAGAATTTATTATGCGATGATTCATAATTCCCATTCGAAAGTACGTAAGTATGTAGACGCCACACTCTGCTCGTGGAGATGATGCGGATGATGCCACTGTATGTACGTGGTCCATCCTCCGTCAGCTAGGCAGGCAACAGGCAGCAGGCAGTCGACGATCCACTGGAGTCAAATACCGGAACGAACGAAGTGTGTGCGCTGAACTGTTGACGGTTATGCACACGTTGAGGCGGCTGTTGTCGACGGCGACTAACGCAACGCGTCTGCCTGGTAGGCGGACGGCCTGAACTCGTCACTTCTTTTGCAAAGCATCCGAAATGAGCGCGCGACCATTCAACGGATTTGGCGCTAAAGAATGCACACAAGCAGCTTTGGAGTTGAAAAGTGGCTAGCGATTGTGGGAGTGTCTGTATGCAGGCGACGTGTATGCAAAGATGTGGTTGCTGTGGTTGAAGCGGCTGAGAAGCTACCGGAAGAGCAGACATTTGCTATTTTCACAATCTAGTTTTATTTGTTTGGCATTATGTCGATATGTCGGCTGCTTTTCGGCGCCCAAGCATGGCAGCTACATATTTGTAAAGCAGAAATAAATACGGAATTAAGCTGGAAATAGAAATGGTAATAAAAAGAAAGGACTGCGAACTTAAGTTGTCTAAATATTTGTATGTTTACTCTTCTTCTAAAGAAGAGAATGAATAAATAGAAATTTTTGCCCTTTGATAAGTTGAAAAGAAAATTTTCGTACCACTTGAAATGGAAGTTTTAAAGAAATATTATTTAAACTGAAGTAAACTGACCTTCCGTACTAATTTTGCATTTATCCAAACAACGAATTTTGGTTGTGGATACTGTTCTATCTACATATCAGTTTGACTCATTTCTGTGACGCCCATTGTTACTGACTGTTGGACGCGGTTAAGTGAATATGTAACCAATTCTGTCATGCATTCCAAAATCTCCTGAGCGGCAAAACTTTGTATGTGCTTTCCTTACATCCAAGTAAGCCGCGTGTGGAGTTAATAAATCTGAGAATCCGAAATTTTTCGTAAATTTTTCGGAATCTTAAAAATCTTTCAGAATTTTAGATTTTTTTAGGAATCTTAGAAATCCTTCAGAATCTTAGATTTTTTTTGGAATCATAGAATTTTTCGGAATCTTAACATTTTTTCGGAATCTTACAATTTTTCCGGAATCTTACAACTTTTTCGGAATCTTAAATTTTTTTCAGATTCTAATAATTTTTCGTAATCTTAGCATTTTTTCGGAACCTTAGAATATTTTCGGAATCTTCAATTTTTCGATTATCCTTTAGAATTTGTCGGTATCTATAAGATATTTTTTGGAATCTTTTACAGGTTTTTTTGAACCTTGTGTTTTTTTTTGGAATTTTTTAAACCTTTTTAACGTTTTTGGAATCTCAAATTTCTTCGAAATCTTCTAGTTTTTTTAATGTTTTAGAACTTCTTCGGAATTATTAAAATCTTTTCCGGGGTCCTTTAGAACTATTTTCGGAATCTTGAGAATTTTTTCAGAATATAACAAATTTGTATGATTGTTTTGAATATTATTAATATATTGAATATTGAATATTAAGTTTTTTCGGAATCTTAGAATTTTTTCGAAACCTTAGAATTTTTTCGGATTCTTCTATTTTTCCGGATGTTCTTTAGAATTTGTCGGTATCTTTTAGATTTTTTTTGGAATCTTTTACAAATTTTTCTGGATCCTACGTTTTTTGAAATTTTCAAGATGTTCAAATATTTTAAATTTATTTGTGAAATCTCTAAGTTTTTTCGAAATCTTCTCTATTATTTTTGGCAGGATCTTTTAGAATTTCTTATGAATCTCTTAAATTTTTCACGGAATATTTTAAAATTATTTTCGAGATCTTAAGAATGTTTTCAGAATTTAAAAAATTTGTCGGATTTTTTTTGAATCCTTCGGTAAAGTTGTATAAGTTTTTCGGAGTCTTAAAAATTTTTCGGAATATTTTACGTTTTTTTTTTTTTTGGAATATTTTAAGTTTGTTCGGAATCTTATCTTTATGAATTTCTTCAAAATCTAAAATTTTTCCGCAATCTTTAAATATCTTTTAAATTTTTCCGGAATCTTTTCGAAGTTTTTAAAATTTCTTCCGAGTCATTTAGAATACTTTGCGAAATATTTTAGAATTAATTGTGGGATTTTTAAATTTCTTTGGAATCCTTTAAATTTTCTTTGAATTATAAGATTTTATCGAAATTTTCGGGCTCTTTTAGAAGCCGTTTTAGAATTATTGGCATTTTTTGGAATAACTGTTTATTTTTTTCAAAATATTTAGTGCTTTTGGGAATCTTTCGGGATTTTCTGAAACCTTCGGAGTTCTTTGGGAAACTTCAGGAAACTTTCAATAATCTTCTTTTTTTAATAGGAACTATTTATATCTGAATCTTAGCTTTGCGATTTATGAACGCCGGAAAAAAGGAAGAATTATCGCTTGTTCCTTCTAAAAATATATAAATAAAATTTTGCATTTTATTTTTGCTTCAAAAAAGATAGATGTCTCTTGCTCAAAATAACAATACTTTATAGTCTTCTAAAATTGTTTGCATAAAATTTCTGCTTTAAAATTAATGAAGGTATCGCTTGACATAATACGCCTGCATGCCGTACTATTAACTCCAATAAAAGGTTGAACAAAACTCCTTTCACGGCCGAACTTCCATCTCGCATACCTTTTCCTCGCACAACACTAGATACCACCTACCTATCCCACGCAGCCATTTAGAATGCAACTTCTAAATATAGCTCAACAAAACAAGCACTTAAGTATTAAATCCCTTTTAAGTAAATTCTGCGGTCTTAATAAGCTTACTTGCAAAACTTTGTCTAAACTTTTGAAATAATGCCAGCTGCAGCCGGAGCATGCCCATACTCGCTGGCTGGCATGCCTTTGGGCTTTTAAATACTTTAATTCTTTTCGACTTGATTTTCAGCCAACTTCATCTACAAATTTTGGCACAATTACATACATATGTACGTATGCACTTGCATATTAGTTGCAACTAGTATTTTGATGCACAATTTAGCTTCCCCTTTAAATTGCTGCCTATTTGAAATTATTTAGAGGCAACAACTAATTTCTTTAAGTGCACTTTCTTTTGTTAAAAAAGGTTGCTAATGATTTGCTGGGGTTTTTCGAAGAATTATTGCTGTAGTTAATTAAAATGTAACATACATTCCACATTGTCGGCAGCAAGTCAAGTCGAAGGAAACATGGTGCAGCGACAACTTGCAACATGTAATGTGCGACGTTGCTACAGCATTTCTTCGTGTCGCCTGCAAGGAGAGTTGGCGCAGACAAAGCGCCACGATAATTTACAATCAGTGCGGCAGAGTGCCGAGCCGCAAGCGACAGAATGTGGCCTGATTTTTCCGCTTCTCTTTGCGGAGCATGCTTTAAGCGAGGGTAGCTTGATGAGTGCGGCAGATGATTAAGAAGAGAACAAATTTTGAGGCAAATTTTGCTGAATTTTTTCAACGAAATTGCTCACTTTTCTACATCCTATCGGGATATTTAGTTACATTTTGTGATTGTCGAAATTCCATTTCGCTGACAGCTGCCTTACAATACCAACCATCATCTCACTGCTGCAGCCCAGAGCTATCCAACTGCCCTCGTATTTATATCTATTTTGATAGGTAAAAATATCTTGTTGCCCAATTGCATTCACACTCGATTCTGTTTGCCAATTTACCAAAGGAATGACATCGTGCAGAATTGTTGCTGATGTTGCCGCAATGTGGCATGCATGGTTGATTTTTGCCACAGCGTACGCGTATTACTGCAGGACGTTCACGCTTTGATAGCAGCGGAAAAGTACAAAATAATTTATTGTTTATGAAGTGTAATTGTTCATCATTGTTGTTGTTGTTGTTATAACAGCTGATATTATTGTTTTCGACACACGCATACACAATTGTGTGGTTAACAATCTCCTGCAGGCAGGATATACATACACACATACATATGTATGTAATTCTAAAGGATGTACTGGCGGAAAGCTCCGTTGGCATTATTTCGCAGATATTGCAGATTCATGAAATACATCTGTACATTCGTTAAATGGGCGATGCAATTTC
>NW_016169163.1:0-17907 GCF_001687245.7 Rhagoletis zephyria
TTGACAGTCGATGGTATTGATGTTTTTCCACAAGAGTTCCCCTTCCGTTGGCTTTGCCTGACAGTTTTGCGGAAGTCTGTATTTTTTCGAGTCGAGTTGGTGCAACCCAACGGTTTTAACCCTTTCATGACCATAAACCTTTGCGATTTGAATTGTAAATTGCGTTCAATCTAGGGCTAATTAAACAAAATCTGAAAAAAAAGCAAATTCCAAAGTAAAAAAATTCAAAATGGCCATTCTTATTTTTTTCTAAAAAAAAAATTTTAGCTCAATATGTTTTTTCAAGACTTTTATAAAAAAATNGAGGGTGCATGGTTATGCCTTTTGCATCGCTCGCAATTGCATCGGCATTTGCTGCACCAATATTTGTGTAGCGGAGTACCTTGGATGGATCGAAGCTCGAAGGAGGGTAGAATGGTTTGGGTGAGAGGAGCTGATGATAGTAGTACATTTGCATTTAAGTATTCCCCTTTATTAAGGTGGGTAACTTTTTTCGCGTTTGACAGTCGATGGTATTGATGTTTTTCCACAAGAGTTCCCCTTCCGTTTGCTTTGCCTGACAGTTTTGCGGAAGTCTGTATTTTTTCGAGTCGAGTTGGTGCAACCCAACGGTTTTAACCCTTTCATGACCATAACCCTTTGCGATTTGAATTGTAAATTGCGTTCAATCGAGGGCTAATTAAACAAAATCTTAAAAAAGACAAATTCCAAGGTAAAAAAATTCAAAATGGCCATTCTTGTTTTTTTCTGAAAAAAAAAAAAAAATTTAGCTCAATATGTTTTTTCAAGACTTTTATAAAAAAATAAAAATATCGCAATTTTATATATATTCCCAGATAAACAAAATCCAATTTTGGGTAAGTTTTTTTTTCAATTTTGGTAAATATTGCTTCTTTTTAAAAATTTTTTTTTCCAAAAAATCTCTAAATTTATTTTAAAAAAAAATATCTTTTTTAAAAAATCGTTTTCTCAAAAAACAGTTCTTCAAAAATTATTTTCTCTCTAAAATAAGTATTAAAATTAAAACTAAGTAAAACTACATTATTGCTTTACCGAAAAAAATACTTTTTCTCAAAAAAATTATTGCACCAAAAACATATTTTTTATTTTTTTATTTTCTTCTCCCTAAATATAGAGGGTGTCCTAGACCGCTCATCTACCCCCTTTAAAATGGAGGGAAATTTTTTTATTGAAAAGCGGAAAAATATGACCTGCTATGGAAGGCTTTATTTTTTCGTGGTATTTCCGGTAGGAACTCGAAGTCCGTAATACGACTAAACCATAGAACATTCCCGAATCGGCAACTCAAATTATTTCGTTTTCCAATAAAAACATTTTGATGAATTAAGGAAGTCCAGGACGAGTTGAAGTTCGAGGGTTATTTAGAGGTTACAAAAGTATTTCGAGAAAACAAATCTAATAAAAGCTACGTATTTTTACCCTCAGAATCCGAATCTGTAGTAAAAACATAAATGTTGAATTAAAAAAAATTAACTTCCGGTCAGCTTAACCCACTTTCGGTCGGTTTAACCTACCATGATTTACGTCGAACATATTTTTAATGAGGTTGCCACCTATTTAAAAAGCTAAAATCGATTAATTATTAAGAGAAATAAAGTATCACACCATTGTGAGTGGGTGTCAAGCGAAAGGGATTTCAAAAACTATTTATTTCGAAAATGCTTTTAAGAATGATTGCCACCTTTTCAAAAGGTTAAAACCAGTTTTTTAAGCAAGTTTAGCATGGGTATCAAACGAAAAAGTTAATGAAAGCTGTTTTGTGAAGAATGTTTTCACAGGGAGCTGCCACCTGTTTAGAAATTCAAAACCAATTTATATACAAGTTAAATCAAATATTTGGATGTGGGTATCAATGAGTCAGATTTTATGAAAACCGCATGTATTTAAAAAATGTTTTCGACGAGGGTTGACACCAGTTTAGGAATTTAATTGACCGGCTAAGTAAAATGCTACTAATTTAATAAATTTTAAAATTTTTGAGTGAGTGTGTGAGTATGTTTATTGTTATTTATTTATATACAATTTTACATACAGATGGCTTATGACTTAAATTAAAATATATTTTTTTAAAAAGGTATGCCACCTGCTTAACGAGCTAAATTTTACTTTAAATTAGAAGGTCATCGAAATTTTACAAAATNATTTTGGTAAATATTGCTTCTTTTTAAAAATTTTTTTTTCCAAAAAATCTTTAAATTTATTTTTCAAAAAAATATCTTTTTTAAAAAATCGTTTTCTCAAAAAACAGTTTGTCAAAAATTATTTTCTCTCTAAAATAAGTATTAAAATTAAAATTAAGTAGAACTACATTATTGCTTTACCGAAAAAAATACTTTTTCCCAAAAAAATTATTGCACCAAAAACATATTTTTTATTTTTTTATTTTTTTCTCCCTAAATATAGAGGGTGTCCTAGACCGCTCATCTACCCCCTTTAAAATGGAGGGAAATTTTTTTATTGAAATGCTTAAAAATATGACCTGCTATGGAAGGCTTTATTTTTTCGTGGTATTTCCGGTAGGAACTCGAAGTCGGTAATACGACCAAACCATAGAACATTCCCGAATTGGCAACTCAAATTATTTCGTATTCCAATAAAAACATTTTGATGAATTAAGGAAGTCCAGGACGAGTTGAAGTTCGAGGGTTATTTAGAGGTTAAAAAAGTATTTCGAGAAAAAAAATCTAATAAAAGTTACGTATTTTTACCCTCAGAATCCGAATCTGTAGTAAAAACATATATGTCTAATTAATAAAAATTAACTTCCGGTCAGCTTAACCCACTTTCGGTCGGTTTAACCTCCCATGATTTACGTCAAACATATCTTTAATAAGGTTGCCACCTATTTAAAAAGTTTAAATCGATGAATTATTAAGATAAATAAAGTATCACACCATTGTGAGTGGGTGTCAAGCGAAAGAGATTTCGAAAACTATTTATTTCGAAAATGCTTTTAAGAATGATTGCCACCTTTTCAAAAGGTTAAAACCAGTTTTTTAAGCAAGTATAGCATGACAAACGAAAAAATTTCATGAAAGCTGTATTACGCAAATGTTTTCACATGGAGCTGCCACCTGTTTAGAAATTCAAAATCAATTTATATACAAGTTAAATCAAATATTTGGATGTGGGTATCAATGAGTCAGATTTTACGAAAACCGCATGTATTTAAAAAATGTTTTCGACGAGGGTTGACACCAGTTTAGGAATTTAATTGACCGGCTAATTAAAATGCTACTAATTTAATAAATTTTAAAATTTTTGAGTGAGTGTGTGAGTATGTTTATTGTTATTTATTTATATACAATTTTACATAGAGATGGCTTATGACTTAAATTAAGATATATTTTTTTAAAAAGGTATGCCACCTGCTTAACGAGCTAAATTTTACTTTAAATTATAAGGTCATCGAAATTTTACAATACGGATGCCAAACGAACTGAATTTAAAAAATTTGTTTACGAAAACAGTTTCAAGAAGATTGCCACCTATTCAAAAAGTCAAAATCAATTTTATTAATAAGTTGAATGAAGTATAAGAATATAGCTGGCAAACGAAAGAGGTTTATGAGAGCTTTATTTTGAAAATATTCTGAAGAGGGTTGCCACCTGTTTACAAGTCAAATCTCAGAAGTTCGGTCGGAAAAGGCGTAAGAAAGATTTCTTTAGACAATATTTTTAAAGGGGTTGCCACCTGCTTAAAATTAAATTAAATCAATAGCTTAATTGAAATATTACAACGAAGGTTGTTTCAGAAAGCTTTATTTCGAAAATATTTTTAAAGGTCGTTTGTTCCTATTTAAAAGTTGAACAGGTTGAAAAAAGCTTTATTAACAATGAAAAAAGTTTTGAGTAGCGGTCACCTGTTTAGGGATCTAATTCAATTATACNAATTTTATTAATAAGTTGAATGAAGTATAAGAATATAGCTGGCAAACGAAAGAGGTTTATGAGAGCTTTATTGTGAAAGAATTTTGAAGAGGGTTGCCACCTGTTTAAATGTCAAAACTCATAAGTTCAGTCGTAACAGGCGTAAGAAAGATTTGTTTCGAATATATTTTTAAACGGGTTGCCACCTGCTTAAAAGTCAAATTAAATTCAATCAACAGCTTAATAAAAATACTAAAACATTCGCGTTAAACGAAGGTTGTTTAAGAAAGCTTTACTTCGAAAATATTTTTAAAAGTCGTGGGTTCCTGTTTAAAAGTTGAACAGGTTGAAAAAAGCTTTATTAACAACGAAAAATGTTTTGAGTAGCGGTCGCCTGTTTAAGAATCTAATTCAATTATATNAAGTTGAGTGTGGCGCGTGTGGGTGGCAATGCACTTATTTATATATACATACATACATATATACAGGCATACGAGTATGCATTTAAATCTGTATTTATATTTTGCTTTTGTATGTAAATAAATACAACGCTTGACGGGCTACTTCGTTTCCTTTTCAGCATTTCTTTAGGAGTATTTTTAGTTGTCTTATTCTGCAGCATTTGTACTCTCGTACTCATCACTCGCATCTAATTACCATTCTCTGTTTTCTTCTTATTGATATTAAAAATGGGTATGTATGCATGTGCATATTTGTACTGCCACAGTCGATGAAATCAGCTTTAAATACACCTCGTCTCAAAATTATAAGCCCATCAAATATTGAATACTTAAAAAAATTTATTCGTTTTTTCATATAATTTCCATTATTTTTTTTTATAAAAGCATAGTTTATGCTTTAATAAGAACCACATAAGTCAAATTTTTAAATCTTGTACAACATTTAAAAAAATATATATATAAAATTTTGTAAAAATTTCGAGCTTTGCATGCAGTTTTATAGCTCGTTTAATTTTAGTATAAGAAAGTGCAAATTTGAAGTAGCTAGGACCTCTTTTTTGGTTTTTGGCAATTTTTGTTTTGCTGACGGTATTGCGAATTTTCTTTCATACTAATTTTTTTTTATATGGAAGAAAATAGACAAAACTTTCTACAAGAAAAGAAAAAAAATGCCAAAAATCAACGGTAAGTCTTGCATATAATAATTCTTTTTGGGAAATCTAAGTAAAAAGCTTGCATTTTTTAAGAGGTTGGTCGAGGTTTTCTTTAACGATGTACAAAAATTGGATTTGAACGGTTTTTGTTAAACTATATTTTTATGAAAAAGAATTGAAACTCAATAAGAAAATAAATTATAAAAACTTGTACATATTTGGTAATCATATAATTTTGACACGGAGTGTAGGTCTGCATGGAGCCCTTCTTTTTGTTATTTTGAAGCGGAGGACCTTCCATCAATGATTCTTTACTTCTTTTTGTATGATTAGGACACGCATTGCTTTAGAAAAATAGAAAAACTATAAATAAAGAGTTCGGAAAAAAATCCAGAGATTAATAAAATCGTAAAAGCAAATATTATAAAAATTGTAGGAACTTTTTTTTAACAAGAACTTATAGATATGAATTTGAACTTTGGAAAAAAGAATTTAGCAAACTAAAAAAAATACTGTGAAATAATTTTTATTTAATTTAAACCGTCAACTGATCATACCAAATTTCCCGAAATTTTCACTAAGGTGCATTTTTAAGGTAATGAATTTTCGAACTTTGGAAGTACATTTTTTTTCTGAAAGATCCAGAAATTTTCTGGAATGTGTTTTGTTTTTAAAAATGTGAATTTTTGAACTTTGGAACTTTATTTTTTTTTTTTGCAAATTTTACATAATTTAAAAAATTTTTATTTAATTTAAACCTCACTGATCCTAAGAGATCCTGAGGTAAGTGTTTTTTTTAAAGATATTAATTTTCAAATTTATTCAAAACTTTTTTCCAAAGTCTATATAATGTTATGTCAAAAAAAAATTATTAAATTTTAACCTCCAACTGATCTCAAAATATAATGAAATTTTCAAAGTGTTTTCTTTTTAAACACATGCATCTTTGAATCTAGAATTTTTTTTTTCAAAATTTAAATAAATGATGTTTACAAATTTGTATTAAATGTAAACCTGACCTTAAGAGGTCCTCAAATTTATATAAGCGCTTGCTTTTACGATTTTTTAAATTTAAGAATTGTGTACATTTTTATTTTTCGTTTTTTTTTAATATATTTTTTATAAAGCCCCAAACATTTTCTTATAAATAAAATCTGAATCATTTTTGAAACTACAATACTTTTGAAATTGTCAAATCCGAGAAACTGTGAAATTTTGAATTTTCGATTTTTTTTAAATTTTCTTTCTTTGACAGAACCTTGTAATATGAAAAAATCATCCAAATAAAGAATGGTCGATTTTAAGCATTGGTCGACTTGACATGTATGTAAGTATTTATAAGATGTCTGCTTCCTCTTTTGCCTTGCAAAGTTCTTTTGTCATTCAGAAGTATATTTATGTATTTACGATACATACATACATATGTATGTACATTTGTATTCGGTTGCTTTTGCCTTATCTCTCGTCTTCTTTTCATGTCAACTTTTGTACGTCTTGCCTTTCTTCCCCGCATATCTTTGAAACAGGCAATCTGCCTATCTGTTCTTTGGCCATTATCTTGCCACTGCTGTTGTCTGCCATTGCATTGTTCAATAATTTATGTTGCATCGTTGCATCGTTTGGCACCTTAATTATACAAATTAAATATGCAAAAGTTTGCCACTCAACGTTATTGGTTAATTTCTTCTTTTTTTTTGTATTGTATAAGATTGCGGACGTTAGGGTGTTCACTTTTTTGAGCATAAATTTTTTTACAGCATAGCTAGAGGGCGAGAAATGAGTGATGTATTATGCCATTAGAGGCGGAAAAAATACTTTGAAGTTCTTTCTTTATGATTTTTAGTTTTTTGGTTAAGAATAATCATGATTTTTGATTTTCAAATTTTGGACCATATCCTTATCTAAGAATTTACGATAGTAAAGAATGATTGAAACTATAAAAATCAAGAACTAACGGGCTTTGTTATTTAACGAGCACATTCGGTCCCTGTTTTCAAAACGTCGAACAATATTTTATTTCAATAATTCAATTCACTCACCATTGTAGGCTCCCTTGTTTCTATTTAGCTTTTTTCGTGCTGTAAATAAAAAAAAAATGAAATGTATTGTTAATTAGAATGTGTGAAAAAGTGAACCTTAAAATATATGTACACATATATTTATTTGAAACTATACTAAAATTAACAAAGTCACTCCAAGAAAATTGTAAGAAATTTGTTTATGCCAATTTTTTCCTTAATTATCCGCTTTGACACCAGATTTCCACTTCGCATACCGCCTCGATAGCCCTCGAGTCGTTTTTACAACCTAGCAATACTAACGGCATTGGCTTCGAAGCTAAAATTTTAATATTCAGGAACCCAACGCAGCCTTCGACATCCTTAAAAGAAATAGTCTAAGAACAAAGAAAATTTATCTCAAAAGAAAAGAGGCACTTTTTGGTCATGTGGTATGCATGACTCCTCTAATGGCCACCCAGATAAACGATGAAGCTTTCACAGACTGACACCAGAAACAGTTTGCTTGACTTTATGTAACGAGAGGCCAGTCATGGAATTTTTAAAGCATCGCAAATCTAGTAGCCTTGTTGGTGACTTCTATGAGATGTGAGTTCCCATTGCACCTGGAATGTCCGGACCCTTAATGGGGAAGATGTCTCTGCCGCGCTGGTTGATGTCCTCGTAAGGTGAAAAAAACTGACATAACCGCCATCCAGAAAATGCATTGGACGAGGCAAGGCAAAAATGTCTGGGACCTTGCTACGCCTGCTACAGTTGTCATGTATAGATGCGCTATGCGGTGTTGGATTTGAGGTGGGAGAGAGACTCCCGACTATTTTTGTTCACCCCGGTGAACGAGAGGCTCGCCACAATCCACACCGCATGCAGCGTACATACGAGCGCTGGCCCCGTCAGGATATCAAAATCGTGCTTGGTGATTTCAATGCCAAGGTGGTCTGGCGCCACTATCGGAAAATTCAGTCTTCATGACGAAACGTCCGATAACGGACTAAGGCAGTATACATTGCAAGGTTCAAGCATTAAAATACCCATCAAGCTACGTGGCTGTCTCGAGATCGAAACACAAGAGAAACCGAATCGATCATATTGTGCCAGGCGAAAGACACGCTTCTATTGTTCAAGACGACATATGCTAATATTGACATTGACATTTTCCACTCTTTACGTACCGCCGCTGAAGAAGTAGTCGAATGTCAGCGAACACAAACAACTGGTACGTCGAGAAGCTCCAGAGAAAAAAGATGCCACCTACGAGGCCACGCTGCGATCGGCGTAAGGCGAGCTATGCGGGTCCATTATAGCGAACTGTAGAGAGAAGCGAGACATATTTGCCTCAATAAGAAGATAGAGGCTTAAATACGTGAGTGGAAAGAGCTTGAAATACTGTCCGACTGGAATAATGCCAGAAAATTTTACCAGAGAATTGGGCGACTTACGGAAGGTTTTATTATCAGGCCGAACAACCATGGGAAAAATTTTCCACCTTAATAAATGGTAGCAGCACTGAAAATCGCTCGTCGATCCCCCAGTCGACGATGACGGAGTCGATGTCCCATCCCCTGACTACGAAGAAGTACGAATAGCAATATCCCTCCCGTTGAGCTACTGGTATGGTGGCAGAATATGGTCAAATATATGCATGCCCGACGACTGGAATTTAAGTGTGCTCTGCTCAAAGATTGAAGACCACTATGAACGATCTGTTTGGGCCTTATCAGTGTGGCTTTAGGTATAGAAAATCCACCATAGACCAGATATGTACAATATGCCAAATTTTAGAAAGATCCGCGACAATCCCCATCCATTCGTCGACCTCAAAACCGTTTTCGACAGCACTATAAGGTGTTACCTATACGCGCGCCGTGGTGTCTGAATTTGGCATCCCCGCGAAACTGATATGACTGTGTAAAATAACGTAGAACAACGCCGCCAGCTCCGNACCTATACGCGCGCCGTGGTGTCTGAATTTGGCATCCCCGCGAAACTGATATGACTGTGTAAAATAACGTAGAACAACGCCGCCAGCTCCGTCAGAATTGAGAAAGACCTCTCCGAGCCGGTTTGCTACCATAGGGGGTTTCAGACAGGGCTACTACCTTTCATGCAATGTCTTTAATCTGATGTCGGAAAGGATAATAAGAGCTGCACAACTGAACCGCTTNGTCAGAATTGAGAAAGACCTCTCCGAGCCGGTTTGCTACCATAGGGGGTTACAGACAGGGCTACTACCTTTCATGCAATGTCTTTAATCTGATGTCGGATAATAAGAGCTGCACAACTGAACCGCTCAAGAACAATTTTTTACAAGAGCGTTCAATTGCTGACGTATGCCGATGGCCTCGACATCATTGGTAGCGAAAACCGCGTCTATTCAGTCTTTTTCATGTTGGATAAGGAAGCAATTCGTGGGGTCTGGTGGTAAACGAGGACAAGACGAAGTATCACCTGTAATCAAGCAAACAGTCACTGTTGACAGTTATAATTTCGAGAAAGTAAGGAATTTAGTTTACTTGGGAACCAGCATTAACACCGACAATAATGTCATCATCGAGATCCAATGCAGAGTCGTTCTTGCCAACAAGTGCTACGTTGGGCTGAGTAGGCGTAGAAGCACGGACAACGTCAGCATCCGATGACACGGCTTTTGGAGTATTCGAGAGAAAGATTTACGGGCCTTTACGCATTGGCGACGGCGAGTACCGCAGAAGATGGAACGATGGACGTTGTGCAGCCAATTAAAATGCAGTGGATCCGCTGGCTTGGCCATGTCGTTCGAATATACACCAACGTAGCAGAGGAAGAGGAAGGCCCCACTGTGACGGAAAGAGCAAGTCTCACGACGGAACGGGAGAAATGGGTACTTTGACGGTAGAAGATTTTTGTTCGGGTTAGAGTCCCATACTGACAGGGTTTAGCTTTCGATGTGAATATTTCTTTTTGCCAAAAACTTTTCATGAGACAATATTGATTATACCTTGCGTATATTTGTATGTATATATGAAATATTTGAAGAAAGTACCTGCTTAATCGCCTTAAAGTATGCTAAGTACTTTTGTGTGAAGCACCATTAAATTTATCTATAGTATCTATGCACATACATACATACATATGTACATACATTTGTAGCACCTAAATGCCAGCGGCACACATCAATTAAGAAAAAGAAACCACATAAAAATAATGAACATCAAAATTATAGCAAATATACATAATAAAAAACAAAATGTGAAAAACACAACAAAAGCAAAAAATACCACAAAACAATAAAATCCATTTTTTTATCGTTTGGCATAATTTTTATTTAATTTTTTTTTTGTTTTTCCTACAATGGTTTTTTTGTTTTTGTGTTCCCACTGGCTGGCACAAATGCAACACAAAAAGCTAAATTCGCAAAGGCTAAAGTGTTGAAGTTGTAAAGTTGTGTTAGGTTATGGTCGGCTGCGCTGGCACCCAAACAAACACACACACACACACATGCGACGACAGACGGATAGAAGATATAGAGGCAAACACATTTGTATTGTACGTATGTTGAGATATGCACATGTTTATGTACATATGTATGTACAAGCACAATGACGAAAAGTTCAAAAGCCTATGCGCAGGCAGTTGGCGGCGAATGAGACTGTTGAGCTATAAAATCGCAACATAAAAGCGGGGTGGACGAACCCCAGGAAAGCGCAGCGCTGCACAGCACAGCACAGGCAGACATACATACATATATGCCATGCCATGCATGTTTGTTGCTATTTTCTTTGTGTATTTGGTGCATGCTTGCTGCACATATGTAGATACTATGAATCATGCATTGTCACATACATACATACATATTAGTGATGTTAATTTTTTCGCTTTTTACGATCCCGCGATTTTCGGGGCGTCGTTATCACAATCCCGGGATAACGGGATTAGTCCCAGAATTTGGGAATTCATTACTTTTTAACAAATCAAATCGAAAATTTTGCTTCCATATTGTTTGAGAAGCTCTCCTACCATAAAATTAGTAATAAATAAATGGGTTTGAAACCTACTTTTTTATTTAAAGTGGCGTTTTTATCATTTCTCTCTTACGTCAGAATTTCAAAAATTATTTAAACAATTCAATGCATTGTAGAATAAAAATATGGATACCAAATGAAAGAGAAAATTTCTTTAGAAATAAAAACCAATAAAATTTTTTGGATTCACAAGGACGAATAGGTAATTTTTTAACCTGATAAAGTTAGAANCAAGGATAAAATTTAAAAAGGAAATTCTCAATACTTATCAGTCATTATGCACTAAAAAATTTAATCGTTTAAATTCTACAGAATATTTTTTTTCGATACCCATTAATTATTATGGGTATCAATACTTCTTCTCTAAGCAAATTTAACTGAATTTTTTTAAATCATATCTCAATTACCGACGTCAGAATGAAAAACTAAAAACGCAATTTTACTATATTTGGCCCACGGTTTCGCGAATATATTGATTTTTTGTGTAAAATTTACTATCGCACGGTGTTATACATTTATCAAAAATATTCGTTATTAAATAAATAAAAGAAATATAGCCAATACTGGTCGGGAAAAGGATTTTATATTATTGCCATCAGTGCTAATTAAAACTCCAGAAAATCCCGGGATTGTTTGCCAAGAATGCCGAGATTTTCGGAACCTAAAAAGGCCCAGCCTAAAATATATATACAGTGGCAAAAATATAAATAGGCAAGCAAATTTTTAGCATTCTTTGGCTACTTTCCTTTCGATTATTTAATGTTTATTATTTTTTTATGAAAGTGCAGCTTGTTTTCTAAGAAAATCAAGTCCTTCAAAGTTTCAAACTTTGTACAAAAATTATGAAAATTCAACAAAGTTTGATAAAAATTTCGAGCTTTTTAATTATATTTCTTAAAAATATTCTGAGTATGCAATTTTGCAGCCCATTCAATTTTATTATCTCAAAGTGCAAGTTTTAAGTAGCTAGAACTTACCATTGATTTTTTGGTAATCTTATTGTGAAAGCTGTTGCTCATTTTCTTCATACAAAAAAATTGTCAAACATACTTTGTACGACAAAAAATTGCCAAAAATCAACGATAAGTCCTATCTATTTCAAACTTGCACTTTATTATGCATATATTTTAAGATTTAATGGCCTACAAAACTGCACACTCAAAAAAAAAATTCTAAAAAATCTGACTAAAAATGTTTACATTTTTATGAACATTTGTTAAAATTCGTAAAATTTGCATAAATTTTCTACAAATATGCAAATTTTGATTTACATGATTTTGTTTAGATAGTAAGCTTTATTTCACAAAACAAAGTAAAAAATTTTGTAAATAAAAAAAGCCAAAAACTGCTAAAATGTCTATTCCCTATTTACATGCTCGCCACCGTATATGTATCGTTCTTTTGTATGCAGCATTTGGATATGTGACGCAAAAGCCGACATACCAGACAAGGCAACACACTACGTACGTGCTTAAATTTGTATGCACATTAGGGTGGTCCCAAATAAGTAAAGTCGGAATTTTATTGCTCTCACCCCCTAGGATTGTTCTATGTCGAAAATATATACCCATATTTTTGTATTTTGAAATCAAAAAATATTTAAAGGTCGCTCAAAGCGCTCAAAGTTTTCCATGTATTTTATAAGGGGGAAAAAACAACTTTTCGTGGAAACGGTAGGGAATTCTTGAAAATCAATATTTTTCGATCGGAAAACTCTCGATCTCTTCAGGAGACTTCCAATAAATATCTCCATTTGTTTATTTAACCATTTTTTAGAACTAAAAGTTTGATGTTTATCACCCCATTGCATTTTATGACATTTTCTAGCGGTTTTGATGGAGCTGTAAAATATATTTACTATGAAAAAATTAAAAAAGAAAAATAATTGGATTTTATTATTGGGAATTTCTTGAAGAGAAGCAGGATTTTCCGGTCGAAAAATATTGATTTTCAAGAATTCTATACCATTTCTACGAAAGGTGGTTTTTTCCTTGCGAAATACATATATGGAAAACTTTGTGCGCTTTGAGCGACCTCTTAATATTTTTTGATTTCAAAATAAAAAAAGTCACGATACATTTTTTTCGGTATAGAACCATCCTAGGGGGTTAGAGCATAAAAATTCCGACTTTACTTTTCACATGCATTTTTGGACCACCCTAATGCACATAGTACATGTACTTACATGCATACGTATGTATGTACATAGCTGCTAAGGCGATCATCCGACCGGCCGACCTTAACAGCAAACCTCACTTCCTAGGCCAGGAGTATTAAGCGTGGAAAGAGGAGAAAGGCGTTGCAAGCTTAGGCTGCAAGTCAATGACGAAACTGACTAGTACAATGATGACGCTACCGCTGTCGCGGTAACGCTCGAACCATAGCCAAAGTCGATGCCGACGTCAAGAATGTCATGCAACAACGCCACTGCGGCGGTTGAGTGTTCTGACTTAGGCTTTTTAGCTAAAGTTGTGTATTTTAAAACGAGCTTAGCTGGTATTGTAAAATAGCAGTGCAGTGGAGCAATCGAATAAAGGTGAAGAGCTGAATGGGCGAGAAACAAAAAGGTATGGAATGTGTGGGCAATGCATATTTACAATATGGTTATACATACATATATGCTCATATGCACAAACACACAACTATACAATACATTCGCACAACAATATATAGAAAAAAAATATCGACAGCATACCACAGGCAATGCTGCCATTATTACAGAAGGGCAACAATTACAGGCCAGTCAGTGTATGATGAAGAGCACCAGTCTGGTCGCGACCAAATGTGACCTGACCAGTCTCGGCCAGACTATGCAGACATGGCATGGCAAGGCAGAGAATGAGACAAAGAGTTGTATGGAAAGTATAATAAGAAGCCACAACAATAATCATACAACAATTTTTATAACAAATATTGAATACTATTGGAGTAGGCATGTGAGTTACTGCTCGTACATACATATATTACTCTACTATATATATATATCTACATAAAAGCGATGACTATAAATCTCAGACATTTATTTAATTATTTATTTCTTCATCTTTGCAAATTGAATACAATTGCAAGACACTTGGTTATTAACTTGGTATTACATAATTAGCTGAACAGTAATTGTACTTGAAATACTAATACTGTCCAGATGGGAAACTAGTAGATCAAATATCGGAAGGCAGCGCAAGTCATTATTGTTGTTCGCAAAATAGAAATAGCAAATTTATCTTGAAACTAAGGCCTCAAAGTGAGTTAGTACACTTTTACATTTACAATCCCAATCAAGCGATAGGCCATCTGGCCTTAGTTCTTTACTCCTACAGAATGACCAGAGTTTCAAGCCCTTCTGCTGCAGTTTTCGTTAGAATAACGACAGACATAACGCTTATGTGGCCACCCGGTCCCGGCCAGACCATATTGATTAGTAAAACAAATTAAAGCTTGGTTCGGAATGATAATTATAATCCATGATATCTTCGAGGGATTTTTTCTATAGAATTTAAACATTAAGAATAAGAAAAAACTTTAATTTCAGGGTAAAATATGTTATGACAACCGCAGTGTAACAATGGTGAACCAGATATGAACGACTTTCTCAGTTTTAGGTACTTACTTGACAAATGCTTATCTACATTTTTATTCTTGAAAATTGTTTTCTTCTTGAAATTATAACTACGTTTGAGAAAATAGGCAAGGTGAAGATTCATGCGACACAAGATTTCCAGCAAACTAAAGCTTGCGATTTACACTTCGGAATTGAGGCAAATACCTGTCTGAGGATGCCAATCCATAACTCATTTTCAGAGTCGTTTTATCAAAAACATCCCCGTTTTTGAAAACTTCAGTATGACTTCGGTTTGAAATACACACAAAGAAAAATCTATTAATAACACCATATATGTTTACAAGTTATGTACCTCAGACGGTATAAATATTCGCGTTTTAGTCTGTGCTCAGACCGTCTGAAAAGTCGAGGCTGAAAGTGTCGATGCTTATTATTTCTATTTTAAATGTATTTTCACTTGTTTCATATTTAATACAATTACATTTGAACCCTTCGAGCCTTTACCCAATCTTATGAAAGAAAAAAAAAGGATATGGGTTTAGAGAAGATTGAGCGAAAGTCAAAGAACCAGAAACAATAAGAATATAGCAGCTTAAGCCACCACTGTGATAAAAAAATTAATGGATTCACTCAAGTAAAATTAAACTCGATTTGTTACCGGTAGTTAAATCACACTGGTTCTGGTCCTTCAAATGATATCGGAAAGTTGTTACATGGATCAGCTACCAACCTATTTCCCCTTACTCAATCAGAATTATTTTCTAAAGCTGAAGCATTCTCGACATGCCGCACATTGTCCATTTGCTCTAGAACCTGTTATCCATTGCAGCAACATTAAATAGCTGATTCTAAACAAGCAAATATTTATTTATTTATTGAATTTTTTGCTATTATTTTGCGTTTTCCCACAGCTGTAATTGCCATTCCCCGTCTTTTTTTTATAGATTTGAGTACCGCGGCGTGGTACTGCGCATTGTGCTGTATTCCACATTTGCATACTCAAATACATACGTACATACATATGTAGATATGCATGTGTCTTACTTTTTCCTCGCCACCTTTAAATTATGCTCACAAAGACCCCGCAGTCACTTCACCCTTCACTCAGAAGTCGTTCACTTTTGCACATTTGTTTATTTGCTTAATGATTTCACAATTCAGCACTTCTTTGTTGTCATTTATGGACTGCCATTTGGTTTTATATATTTTTTTTTTGTACCAAGTCAATATTTTCAGTTCGGGGCTTTTGTTTGGCTTTCGTGTTTTTTTTTTGTTGGAAGTCATACATGCAAAGCTTTATATGCACATGCATAAATATGCACATGCAAAATTATGCACTCAAGTCATTTCATAAAAGTGTCTATCTAGTCGTAGTTAGTGGAATAGCTCCATTTAATTGTTTGCGCCATTTCTTCACTGCATTTATCACATTTCTTCAATCGAATGATCATTTCTGTTACTCTTTGGTTCACATATTTTTTATGACTTCTATGCATGGAATTGGCAATAGCATTTGGTAATTATTTTTTAATAAAAAAATAAACTGTAATTACACGGCGCTTGTTGCTTCACTTTGTGGCTAATTGTCAAGATTTAATGCAAATATAATTTAACGCTCAATTAAATAATTAAATAATCAGTGATTAGTTTCGCATTCCTTGTGGTCTTTTGTTATTTGAATTGTCATTCAATTTGTGCAGAGTAGAGTTGATTACAGAAACATGTTTTTTTTTTATTTGTCTTAAATTGAAGCCAGTGAAATATTTATTTGCATAGCTGTCGCATAAAAATCGATTTTCACTTAACTCTTTCAGACCAGTGCTGAGCATACTTCAGGACTTTTGTATATAAAGTAGCAGCTTAGGTCCTAAATACTCAAATATGTACTTAGTATTTGGAGATGGTTAAATATGCAAGCTAAAAAAAAACTTAGGTACTTAGGAGTTTGCTAAATAGTCAAGTAACTAATACTTAGGTATTTAGGAGCTGCTAGACACTAAACTAAAAATTAATAAAGTATTTAGAAGGCGCTAAATAATCTGGTCGAAAGTACTTAGGTAATTGGGAGATGTAAAATACTTTCACTAAAGTACTAAGGTATTTAGTCGATGGCTAAGTACTTTGCGACTTAGGAAAAAATTAAGCAATTAACACCTTACCTTACACTCACCTCAATTTACCTTACCACAACTCACTTCACCTCACCTCAAATCAAATCAAATCACAACACAAAAATTCACCACACCTCACTTAAACTCACCACACCTGATCCTACCACACCTAACTTCACCAAACTCACACCTCACCTAAACTCACTACACATTATTTCGGGAAGTATTTCAGGATTTTAGACATTCTCGGACCTACATCCGTATTTTTAAGACTATTTAGAGATTCTCGGAGCTATTTATTTATTTCTGAACTTTCGTTGTATTTATTGATTTTGATATCGCTAAAGTTATAGATTTTTAAAGTGATATTTCATCGATATTTTTTATCGGTATATATATCAATATATTTATCGATATATTTATCGATATTCTTATCGATGTTGTTACCGATATAACAACCGGTATTGGTATATTTTTAATAATCGATATTGTTTTCGATATGATAGTCGATATTTTTATGGATATATTTACCCTGTAGGGAGTGACGTTAGCTTATACCTAACTTTAGTCTGTTTACGCGAACACTAGTGCTAACTATTAACTGTGTATTTTGTTCGAAAAAAGCTAACTACTTTTGTGGGGCGATGGCCGCAAAAAAGTCAGACCTGGATACCTCTGCATTACATGTCAACTAACTTGTAACTAACTNAAAAAAAAACTAAAACAAACGATTAATTTCCGAGCAAAAAATAAAACCCTAAAAATAATGATTATTTCCTGAGCAAAAAATAATAGTAATAAATAAAACTCAGAAAGTATTTAGTAAACTTGATATTTTAAGTAAAAATTAATAGTAAAAATCAGTGGCGCTGAAGGTGTTCCGAGTAACCAGAAGTAGGTTATTTTACTCCTTATGCAAGTAGCATTTCGTTTTCAGTGTGATTTTTCAGTTGAAAGTTCAAATATAATCGTTATTTGCCGTCCCTGGCTTTTGCATTAAAAAAAAACCTATGTATTTTCGGACCACCCTAATGTATATACAAATACCTTATAATATCATTCAAGTTCCGAATTTTTCACACAATTTGTAAGAGGCTTCATTTGCTTTTTGCGGTAAAGCTGCCCCCGAAAAAAAATTTCTGACTGCGCGACTGTCCTTGAGAACGGTTTTAGGGTGATACTAACTCAAATGAGAATATTCGTAGCTTTCGAAA
>NW_016169165.1:0-17906 GCF_001687245.7 Rhagoletis zephyria
CACAGCCGAGTATTTCCAAGCGGACGCGTTTGTTCCCAGGTGCAGTACCTCTACCATACAATTCCCAAATGCTTGAGTTATCTGAAGTGTCGGCCGTTCCTGAGGTGTCTGTGGGGACGAAGTTAGCTGTTGATGCACAGATTCAAACTGAGTAAGTCTGCCATAAACAAGCACGACCGGATCCACGAGTACATTAACATATACATATAAGCAAATGCTCCGCGAACACCATGAAATTTACCGCTTTAGATCACCATTTACTGTTATAAATTCGACGTACTGGTTCTTAACATCCCTTTTCCTTTTTTCATAATGCCATGTGAAAAAAGTCGTGTTTTTATTTTTCATGCATAGCTGGATTTATCATACGGAAATTAAGCATTACTGAATATGAAGAGAAAATCTCCCACTCATATACATGGATAGACCAAATTTCAAATGGTGGTATGATAAAACCTAAACCAAATTCCTTGTGGACATAAAGAAACTGGAAGTAATTTTTAATAAATTTAATGGAAAAGAAATTTCGCCTTGCAAAAATTTAATAGCTGAACTATTGAAGTTAAGTTCCGATGTAAATTTAGAAGAAAGAATCAAAAGTTTTTTTTTTAATGTCGAATATACTCTAGAATTAAGTATTTGAATAAAAAAAAATGCTCAAAAACATTGGGCTAATAAAAACAAGAAAATTGCCAAAACGGTTTTATAAATAAATGTGTAATTTTGAGTAAGTAGATATGCATTTCCACATTTACATTAAACGAAAATACAAAAACTAAAATGAAGCCGATTTTAGTGTGATTTTAAATACTTACATATTTACAAAAACTTTCATTTCATAGATATTGAATTTTATCAAATTTGGTACATGCATAACAAAGGGTTAATTTCTTTGTTTACGTTTTTCGACATTACAGTCAGGTATGAGAGAGCTCGACTGAATTGTCACTTCTACCTTGTTGAATATGCCTTGGCAGAAAAACACGGGAACGCAAAAAGAACTATTTCCTGTAAAAACGTCAGTCGGTTTGTTTACATGTCATTTGTACAACACTGATTTGGCTGAAATATCACTAACTAATTATTAATATCTGGGCAACGTGAGCAACCCATGTGCAAGATGCGGTAACCAATGCGAGTGGAGCCTTGGGTCACGACAGAAAGAGAGGGAGCTTCGGTGGGGCCACTCCGACTTATCCGGTTTAAGGGCTCACTGAAGTCTGCAGCATCTGTTCCCAATAGGTGCGGATGCAAGCGGGCGTTATGATAGACGGAAGGCACGCTTCCAGTTTTATAGACGTACTCACCCGCCTCTGTGCAGCAAAAAATGTCCACCCAAATATGCAAGGAAAACTTAACTTCGAAAAGCTGCAATCAGAACCGACAGCCAGTGCTTTCGCTACTCGACTCTCACACCTGCTCTCAGAGAGCACTCTTCAGCAAACCGACATATGTGACCGGTGGAACCACATTTCCAGCTTACTAAATACCGCCGTCGAAGAAGTAGTCGGATTTCAGCGAGCCCGAAAGAACAACTGGTACGATGAGGAGTGTTAGGAATCAGCAGAGAAAAAAGATGCCGCCTACAGGGCCACGCTGCGATCGGGCGCAACGCGCGCTATGTGGGACCTCTATAGGGGTCTGAAGAGGGAAGCGAGACGTATTTGCCGCAATAAGAAGGGAGAGGCCGAAATACGTGAGTGCGAAGAGCTTGAAATGCTGGCCGACAGGAAGAATGTCCGAAAATTTTACCGGATAGTTAGGCGACTTACGGAAGGTTTCAAGACCAGGGCGTACTCCTGTAAGGACAACAATGGGGACCTAGTTACTGATGTTCAGAACGTACTTAAATTATGGAGGGAACCCTTTTCAACGCTGCTGACCCGAGCCCCCAGTCGATGATGACGGAGCCGATGTTCCTACGCCTAACCATGACGAGTTACGAATAGCAATAACGGGGCTGAAAAACAACAAAGCTGCTGGAGCTGACAGCCTGTCAGCTGAGCTAGTCAAATACGGTGGCGAGGAGTTGATAAGGTGCATGCATCAACTCTTATGCAGAATATGGTCAGATGAACGCATGCCCGACGCCTGGAATTTAAGTGTGCTCTGCCCAATCCACAAGAAAGGTGACCCTGCCATTCGTGCCAGCTACCGCGGGATCAGCCTTCTAAGCATAGGTTACAAGGTCTTATCGAGCTTATTGTGTGAAATACCGAAGCCCACCGTCAATGAACTGATTGAACCTTGTCAGTGTGGATTTAGCCTGGAAAATCCACCAAAGACCAGGTATTCATGATACCCCAAATCTTGGAAAGGCCCGCGAGAAAAGGATCGACACTCACCACATATTTGTCGACTTTAAAGCCCCTTTCGACAGCACTAAAAGGAGTAGCCTATATGCCGCTATGTCTGAATTTTGCATTTTATCAAAAACCGCGAAGTCAGTTCTCCCTTTTCCAAGTTGGATAAGAGAGCTGAGCGAATGGGTGTGGTGGTAAACGAGGACAAGACGAAGTATCTCCTAGCATCAAACAAACAGTCAGCACATTCGCGCCTTGGCACCCACATCACTGTTGACAGTTATAATTTCGAGAAAGTAGATAGTTTCGTTTACTTGGGAACCAGCATTAACACCGATAATAATGTCAGCATGGAAATCTAATGCAGAATCACTCTTGCCAACAAGTGGTACTTTGGACTGCGTAGCCAATTCAGGAGTGAAGGACTCTCTAGACGTACGAAAACCACACTCTATTATTTCCTCATCATGCCCGTGCTGGTATATGGCGCAGAAGCATGGACAATGACAACATCCGATGAGGCGGCTCTTGGAGTGTTTGAGAGAAAAATTTTGCGGAAGATTTACGGGACTTTACGCGTTGGCGACGGCAAGTACCGCAGACGATGGAACGATGAGCTGTATGAGCTTTACAACGATATGGACATAGTGCAGCGAATTAAAATACAGCGACTCCGCTGGCTTGGTCATGTCGTTCGAATGGACACCGACGCTCCAGCTCTGAAAGTATTCAACTCGGCACCCGCTGGTGGTAGCAGAGGAAGAGGAAGGCCCCCATGGGATGGAAAGACCAGGTTGAGAAGGACTTGGCTTCACTTGGAATTTCCAATTGGTGCCAGTTGGTACAGAAAAGAAACGACCCGCGTGCTTTGTTGAACTCGGCCAAAATCGCTTAGGCGGTTACAGCGCGAAATAAGAAGAAGTTTTATAAACTGGAAAACTAAAATCGTGCTTATAGCACTGAATGGACGTTTCTTAAATGTAAGTTTAAATTGAAAAAAAAAATCCATTATAAGATTATATTTTTATGAAAAACGTGAATTTTGTATTATTTTGTGAATTTATCGAGTAAAATTCCAAACGCCTGCCAGCGCATCCGCTCAGACAGTTCATTAAGCATATCCCAGTTTGAGCGACCATTACCCGGAGCTGCTCAAAAATACTTAACATCAAATTTTGGAAAGTCACAAATATGAATCATACACACATACAATAGTAATTAATATGAATTGCTACAGTTTATATTAAGGATATGCATTTGCTGTGAGACTCCGCTGGTTATGGTGATCATAAGTTCAGCCAGCAGATTCAATGGTCCATTACCTGGAGCTGCTCCAACATGTAGTGGGACTCACATGCCACTGCCTCTGGC
Organism: Rhagoletis zephyria; assembly: GCF_001687245.7. Classification (NCBI taxonomy): domain Eukaryota; kingdom Metazoa; phylum Arthropoda; class Insecta; order Diptera; family Tephritidae; genus Rhagoletis; species Rhagoletis zephyria. The sequence continues at coordinate 3,675 of NW_016169165.1, forward strand.
TACAAGCTGGATATCTGAATATTAGAAAATAAATAGCAATTATCTATTGAAATGATATAAATGTTTGTTTAAAAAATCACCTGCTCTTCTCGCAATTTCTAAGAAAAATAGAAGTTCACCACTCGGAAATTCGGAGTTGCATTTTACGCAAAGTTGGTTTAAGTACTAGCGTTTTCAGCATTTAACAGTCATCATCATCATCATTTAAGGTGTAATATAGCAAGTTAAACACTGAACTATGATAATCTGTATTAGTATCTATAATAATAGGCAATAATTTGCAATTTATTTACTTTTGTCATGTCTTGTGCCACTCTGCCATAGTATGGTCGTTGTTTTCTTTCATACTACAGAAATTTTGTATACAACTCTTAGGGCCGGTTACTCAATGTCTGGTTAACACTAATCTGCGGTTAAACATCGTTATCGACGTCTACGACTCCATGCATACAACAGGGAGTCGGCAACGTCGATAACTATGTTTAACCGAGGATTAGCGTTAACCAGACATTGAGTAACCGGCCCTTAATCAACAAAATTCACGACGTCGTTTCCGACTCGTTCTGGTGAACAATTTGTTCGCCGACGGCTGTCGCAAACCATTCTCCGGCGAACTCGCCGTCGGATGAAAAGCATAGCTCGCCGGCGGCCGCAAAAACGACTCGCCGCCGAGTCGCAAAAATGACTTAGGTAGTCTGCACACGGTTCGTATAGCTTTAGACGCGTATAAAATGTTTTATGCAGCAACGATTCCTCTACGCCTCAAGATCTGTACACTAAGCAACTTCAAAGCTTCAAAGTATCAGGCCAAAAATGTTAAGTGATGCAAAATTATTATTTCTTTAATTATTTTTCTATTATTTGCACGAAAATTGTAAACAAATCTTCTTTCTCTTTTCTATGCGTACTTACGCCTAGCTACAAGCACTGCTGTACGCCAAGCGATTTGCAGCTAGCTTGCTTTGACGAATTCATGAAGCTGTCGACTCGTATACAGCCCTCCATTTAAATGCACGTGTGCGGCATCAAAGCGTACAACTTTCGTATGTAGCATCGAATAGGCGTCTAAAGCTATACGACCTGTGTGCAGACTGCCTTACTGACGGGGCGCAAAAACGACTGCCCTGCAGCCCGCAAAAACGATATACCAGCGAACTGCAAAACGATGTTAAAAATTTATACCAAATTTAAAGTAAAAGTACAGTTCTATACCAAATTTAAAAAATCTCGTACCCACAAATTTTATTTTTTTCTAATAAGGCCAAAATACCTGTATGTACCTTTATAAAAGAAAACAATAAAAGAATGTATATGAAAAATACTGGGAAAAATATGTAGACGGTTTAATTTTCTGAGCACAAGTGTACATTGTGGTCATAATAAAAAATTGTCATAATAAAAACGTTTTACTATCCAAATGAATGACTTATTTATGCTTAGATATATAAAAATGTGGGCGTAGAACTTGTCCAACCCAGGCCGAATGTTCCTCAAAAAACGTGTGGATTCGAAGAAAAGAAACTTTTCAAGACCACCCTCTTTCAGAATTTAGTACAAAAACGCCCTATTTCAGCTGCCGATTCAAAACGCCTTATCTCAAATATTTTCAGTACATTTTCAGTTGAGGTATCGATCTGTTTATTTGATCATTAGTAACATTAGAAATAATACGATTATTTAGACAAAATATTAAACCTTTGAAAGGTTCCCACAAAACGTTACGGCTACAAAGCATTGCTTGCACTTTGTAAAAATATATCCCCACTTTAGATTTTGGCGGTGCCATTGCTTAAAGCAATTATTTTTCATAAAAACGAAGCAATTATTTTCCATAGAAAAAATATGACTGAAAGATATGGCACTTCCTCAAATCTATTTGATACAAGTACTTTTATTTCGATACTAAGAAGGTATCGATAAAACGATTCAAGTAAAAAAAGTAGTTGGTATTGAAACAAAAGTATCGAGTACAACGTATCGTATTTACTTATATCGGAGCTTCCCTAGCCTCAGTCCGTTATCGGACGTTTCGTCGTGGAGGCTGGATTTTCCGACAGTGGCGTTAAATATCCCTTCCTTGCCCACCTAGGCATGTGAAGGGGGATCTCATCCGAGGCTTTGTTTCTTTTCTTCATTGGAAGTAGGTTCCCAAACACAGCGCACAATCCATAGCTGGAAGGGAGGGGGTGGTTTCTTCACCGAACCGTTTATATAGCGAGCCGCTCCTACTGGTGAACAGTCAATTCACACTTTAGTGAGCCCTCTAACTGAGTATACCGTAATGGTCTTACCGAAGCTCCCTTCTTTTCTGCCGTGACACAAGGCTCTACTCGGATTGGTTACTGCATCTCGAACATGGGTTGCTCTAGTTGTCCATAGTGCATGCACGAGGGGATAGGGGAGTGGAGCCGTGCGCCTGTAACTGCATACCATGACCAACGACTGTACCACATTGCACTCCAAGCCCTTTAATTCAATATCTGAATTTTGAAACTCGAACTGCATACCTGTGCAGATCTGATGATATTAAAAAAAAACCTTCACGTATTTTATAATTATTTTTCTCCATAATAATGAACGGTCATTTTAACCTTATCTCAATCTTCATATCGAACTTAATCTGAATAAAAATCTTAATATTAATATCGACCAACCAACCCCGTCATCAATACCTTCTTCTGTCGCTGTTGCGCTTGGAATTAGAGCCCAACGAGTATGTCGTTTTTACGTTACATCTATATTTGTATTTCGATGGCTGAGTGGAAGATCGACCTATCTGACAGCCAGTTCGAAAACGCCCTATCTCAGAAAAATTTTCAACAATGCCCTATTTCAGAACTTTATTGAAAACACCCTATCTCAGAATTTGATTGAAGAACGGCCTATGTCAGCTGCCGATTCAAAAACGCCCTATCTAAGCACATTTTCAATATATTTTGGTTTGAGATAGGGCGTTCTTCAACCAAATTCTGAGATAGGCTGTTTTTCAATAAAATTCTGAAATAGGGGGTTCTTTAGTAAAATTATGAAGTAGGGCGTTATTGAAAAATTTTCTGAGATATGGCGTTTTCGAATTGGCTGCCATCGATTTACTCCAACCGGAACTTAAAGAAGTTTCATTTCAAAAAAATTAGACGGCTATATAAAAGGATTATACCGATTGTCATTTATTTACATATATATAATCGAGCTAATATCTTGCGCACAGCTGCATGCCTTTTCTTATGTACATACATAGGTACTATTTGTAATTAAAGTTGAACCTTTGACATTGGCAAACCTTTGGCGCCTAAGCCTGTAATCTTGTAGGTTGTACCCGCCGGTGCCGGTTGATCAAATTTAGCCGATGTTGTTACGTACAATATATCGAGATTCGGACCACCCCAGGCGGCTGAAGTAATCTGCTTGCAAGGGAACTTAACTCCTATATATATATTTAGTACTTTAATGCCGTTTTCAAAAACCATATGGTAAAATATTTACGTGGAAAAACAGTAAAACTTAGTTAAACTTTAATAATCCGGAATCACTACTTTATTACATCTGTAATGTATAGGTCCGCCTTAAGGCGGACTATATACTATAGCCTCCAGAGGGTAAATTTGGCTTCAAAATGAATTTCTGACATAAAAGCTATGTTGGTTGATACAAAATTTATCTCCTCAAAGAAAATTTAAATCATGCATTAGATTTATATAATTTTTATCTTCCCCCGCAACCACTCTAGTCCGAAACCTTTACTTGTGAATTGCATAAATTGACTCTTTTATTTCATAGATATATAGTGACTCGGCTTATACATAAATTTGGTCATTGGGATAGGAAGGTATTTAGCAAATGCTGAATGTATTTTCTTATGCATTGTGTGACGTTTATTTACATATTATAACCGAACGAATATCAATTACACAGTGAGATTGCTTAATGTAGATATAGAATACTTATATATCTATACAAATGTATTTATGTAAATAAGTGCTCTTAAAGTTGAACTTTTGACATGGGCAAACCCTTGGCTCTTAAGCCAGTAATCTTGTAAGTGGTGCCAGCCGGTGCAGGTTGATCAAATTTAGCTGACGTCGTCACATACAATATATCCAGATTTGGACCTCCCCAGGCAGCTGAAGTAATTTGCTTGGTAGGGAATTTTATTTCCAGAAGAACTTTGCCGGTGCTACAAACCAAACAAATTGAATATAGAAACCGAAATTTGTTTACACATTTCAAATAAATGAACTCACCTTGGATTGATCTTGTAAATGGTGTGACCATTAAATGTCGCAATATAAAGATTGCCCTCACTGTCAATTGTCAAACCATCAGGCAGCAAATTATCCTTAGGGTTTGATTTGCGCAAATTGAAAACGACTTTTGGTTTACCTAAACAAATATAAAATAAACAAGTAGTTCTTAAGCAAAAACAAAAAACCGACTTCAATTCTCATATAAAAATTTAAGATGATCTTTAGTATGTTGCCTCTGAGGTAACACATTTCCTAAAAAAAAAGAATTATAGAGATCGTCAACGTGGCCCAAAGTTATGCGGTAAAATACTACATTAAAAAAAAAAAATATATATATTCCGATGAATTGATAACCCTCTCATTTTTTTGAAGTCGGTTTAAAAGTACTCATTAACTGCCTTCCCTGCAAACCAAAGTTCCCGAAATCTTAACGAAATCTTTAGGAGTATCTGATTTCTGTAACGATTTTTTTCCGAATCTTCAAAGAAAATTATATGAAGTGGTTGACACGAACTCGTAAAGAAATTTCTGTACGAAAAATAAAGAAAATTCTGAAAAAAGTCTGCAAGAAATTCTTCACATAGCAGCATTATTTTCATTTCCGAAATTTCGTAAAAGAATGGAAGTGTGCGTAATTTATTTCATTTTAGAAAATTCGGAAAAAAATCGGATGGGATCTTTCCGAATTCGTTAAAATTTCTTTACGATTCAGAATACTCTGAAAAAATGGTTGTCAGGGTTACATATCGCACATCTTCTTCGAAAAAAAAAAATTTAGATATTTTTCATAAATCAATTCGTAGGATTTACGATACATATCTCAAATCAATGCAAATATTTTTAGAAAACTACTGTTGTAACTGTTTTTGTATTAATTTCGTTAAATCTGTACCATCTACAAACAGTTATATTTTCGGATCGGACTTTTGAGGTGTGACTCTTTTCAAGATGGTGTGCGATATGTAGCATCAAAGTCATAGTCGTACTCCTTCACTTCATAATCGGTGGTGTCAATGAAGTAGAATTTCTTCAATTGCTCGTTCCAAGCCAAACCGTTGGAAATGCCGACATCGCTCTTCACCACAGAAACTTTGCCACCTTTTTCGTACTTGTACAACTCGCCCCAACGATCCTTGAATTCATCGCCTACATAACGCATTGTTCCAGCAAAGAGGCGACCACGTGGATCAGCTTTGCCATCGTTGAAACGGTTAACAACGTATTGCTCATCGGGTTGGACTTCAAAGAGTACGCGATCTACTTTGCTTGTTTCAGAGATACCATCCCAGGAGACGACAACGACACGACGTCCATCTCCAACGACAAACTTGTCGTTCTGACCTTCGATTGGCACAACGAACGAGGCAAGATCCACACCCTCGATTTTGCTGTGGTACACCTTATCCTCCTGGTAATCGTAGCGCAGCAATTTGCCAGCTTCAATGTCTACGTAATAAAGGCTCTGTTTCTCAATATCCCAGTGGGGACCTTCACCGAGGTGGGCATACGAATTGGGCAATGGTTCGATTTTGTATGACATCTATGGAAGGAAATAGTAATGAAAATAAAAATATCAGTAGGCAAAGTTTATATTAAATCAAATTGAATTTAATGCAAAATATTTATTTATATTCGTTCATACGGCTGTGCCAAGGCACATTAAACAGGTAGTATCAGTAGAGCAAAAACAACATTTGCGTGTATTTTGTTGTTGCTTCTGGTATCGAAAGTGTCAGTTTCTTCTAAATCAAAGCGTGCCATGTGAAATAAAAAAAAAAATTATAAAAAATAAAAAAATAAAATTGGAAAAAATAGAAATTTATGCAATTTTCTTTCCTAGTAAATTTGTTTGCTTCTCGAAGCATTGATCCATCCTTTGCAAGGCCCAGTAATCAGCGGTCGTGCTGCCGAGTTGGGCGAACGTTCCAAAAGCTGCTATTCAATCGCTTGTTTTGTATGGAAAATGGTTTCACATGCAAATGGATTTTAATAATTCAGAATTTTTGTGAGAAAAAATTAAAAATATTTGACATTTTCGAGACCAAATAATTTGAAAATAAATCAAATCAGCTGCTCTACTGATACTACCTGTTCAATGTACCTTGGGCTGTGCATACGCACATATGTATGTACATAAATACAAATGTATGACATATGTATGCATTAGGTGATCTAAAACAAATGGCCCTATTGGAAGATTGAATATATACATAACTATTGCTAATAAGAAAAATACGTCAACGTTAATGTCGCAGAATAATAGAATTTACAATGAACCCATGAAGGTTACCAACATACGGGTACATACCTTCCGCAACAACCATATTAAATGCAGTATTTTCCAAAACAATATCGAGTACTTCATTTCAATACTAACAAAAATGTATCACCTCTATTTCTTTTTAACCGACTTCCAAAAAAGGGAGGAGGTTATCAGTTCGTCGGAATATTTTTTTAATATTTTCTTTATGTATGTTACCGCATAACTTTGGACCACGTCAACCGATTTCGATAATTCAGCAAAAAACCGACTTAAAAAAAATATATATATATANGCTAAACTAGATTAATATGGGACCACCTCTGAGATACTACCTTTCCGATGCAAAAGGAATTATCGNTAGATTAACCACCTCTGAGATACTACCTTTCCGATGCAAAAGGAATTATCGAAATCGGTTGACGTGGTCCAAAGTTGTGTTCACGTGTATTTTGTTCGCATTAAGTGTATTTTAATTTATTTTTTAACAAAATAAAACGCGTATAATAATTTCACTACCCCTCTTCAATAAAGTAAACAAGCAAACAAATAAAATGGCTGTAATGGTGAACAGAAAGGTGCAACCAGATGTTCGAAAATTAAATACACTAAAATGAAGGGATGTTCGACAATCTACTTTTGTTTCGTAATGATCTCGATTACATTAGGGAATAAATGAGTATTTTTATTAAAAATTTGAATTTGAAATATGGTACACTGGTTACTCTTATTCTTCGCTAACACCGAAAAGATAATTCTACTTAGTGAGGTTTATAATCCTTAAGCGAGGACGAAGGCCGCCACCGCGATTTTTTATTACCAATTTTCGCCCTCGACGCTTTTTCATGTGTAAGTGAAAATTCTTAATAAGAATTCTGACATACTATGTTTTCATAAATAAATAAATTATTCCATCAAAACCAAGAAAATAAAGTTGCTTAACGTTTGACCTCGATATACTCCATGTTACCGTGGTCCGATTGTAGGAACACGCATATTTAAGTGTTCGTATCGGCGGGGAGAAGGTGTATATCTGAGTTAAAACATTAACATAGTTACCACCTGTTAAAAAACTTTGCTCAATTAGTTAAATGAATTGCTGCAATACGGATATCAATGGAAATGGGTTTGAAAACGCTTTATCTCTAAGCAACCTCCCAGGGTTTCCACTTGGTTTAAAAAATCAAATTTTTAATTTAGGGAATTAGATTGTAATAATAACAGTAATAAAAGAACAGTCTTATTTATTGTTAAGGAATGTAATATGTATTAACTTGGAGTAANAAAAAAATCAAATTTTTAATTTAGGGAATTAGATAATTCAAATATGTATCACAGTATGGGTAAGAAAATGTAATAAAACTACATTTTTGTAATAATAACAGTAATAAAAAAAACAGTCTTATTTATTGTTAAGGAATGTAATATGTATTAACTTGGAGTAAATTAGCGTCCTCAATTACTGAAATATCGGAGTTTTCAAAGTATTGCTTTTCTATACCAAGGTTATTAAGTGCACCAAGTCTGGTAAAATTATTATCAGGGAACGGATTTTTAGGACCTAAAAACCTATAAAAAAGGCAAAATAAAGTAACGAAATAGGCTGGAAAAGGCAAAATAAAATAGCGAAAAAGGCAGGAAAAGGCAAAAAAAAGTATTGCCAAAAAAGCAAAATAAGGCACTAAGAAAAGACAGAAAATACGAAGAACAATCAAAAAACATAATTATTTTAGAAATATTTATATTACAGGTAAAAAGAGAAAACTATAAACTAGTTTCTTTATATGAAAAATTTGTACTTTGAATCTTTGACTATTTTATCCTTTCGAGTTTCTAACTCATAAAACTTTAATCTGTATAGTTGTAGTAACATTGAAGCATAAGATGCATTTTGAAGTTTTCTGGCAGCATTTTCATTCGATTTTCGCAAAGAAAAGCATTGAATGTACTAAATGTGCGCCCGACGTAAGTTGATAGTGGAGCCCAATTTAAATATGGAACGTTTGAAACGTTCATATTATCAGGAATAAGGGCGTTTTCCTCGCCCTTTACAATTTTATCCACACTCCTTATTGTCTTCAAGCCTACGTTAGCTGAGAAAACGGCTTTGAATTTTTCCAACACCAATTTGGCAAGAGGTCCCTGCGCTTCTATAAGCCGCATGGGCATGTGTAAATTTTTTAATCTTAAGAAAAAAAATTGTAAATGCTATAATCACTTTTTTAAAGGTAGAATAGGCAGAAAAAGGCAAATATCTTAAAAAAGGCAAAAAAGGCAACATCAAATGTGTATACATGGAATCAGGGAAAGCTAAATCGTGGACATTTTTAATCGAATATACTCTATCTCTTTAGCAGAAAAAAAGGCAATTTCCATAAAATCCGTTCACTGATTATTAGAATCTAATTTAATGCTAAGAGGTTATTCAAGAATCGATTTCGAGTGAATTAGCTTCAGTAGTTACCGCTTTATCGCAATTTTCGTGTTTCTCTAAATTACCGTTATATGGAAAGTGGGCGTGGTTACAGCCCGATTTCAAGGATTTTTATCAGATATGTTAGACAGAGCCAATANGAATCTAATTTAATGCTAAGAGGTTATTCAAGAATCGATTTCGAGTGAATTAGCTTCAGTAGTTACCGATTTATCGCAATTTTCGTGTTTCTCTTAATTACCGTTATATGGAAAGTGGGCGTGGTTACAGCCCGATTTCAAGGATTTTTATCAGATATGTTAGACAGAGCCAATATATACCAATTCAATATGCCAAGTTTGGTACGGATTGGTGAAGCGGATACTGATATACAGCATTTCATCATAAGTGGGCGGGGCCACTCCCATTTTCCAAAAATTTCATTTAATCAAATTTCATAATAATCCTATTCTGTTGCAGCGGCCTCAAATTGACATAAAAAGTTTAATTTTAGTATTAAAATAGATCTAAAGTAGTGTTATTATATATACTAGTTGCGATTTTAGATTTTTCTTGAATACATTTTCTAAGTCAAGAAATACCACTTGTCTGACATTTTCTGCGGGCAATCTTTGCACACTACATTAGCCAAATTTCTAAGCTTTCAATTGAACAAAGAATAATAACGCGATCTCTCCCGGGGATACAACAAATTCCTTAATATTCGCAAAAATTAATAAACAAAAAAATACTCCTTGAAAACCGCTATTTTCGTTACATTTAAATTGAAATTTTGCTTAATAAAAGTATTAAAAAAAATTTACGCTCAAATGCACTACTACCTCCTGTTTGCGGATCCATCACTTATTTTTAAGAATACAATGCAGAAATCAAAATATTAACTTAAAACCGTCACGATCTTTCTAGGGAGCGAAATTTGCAGCGTTAGAATATTCTGTTTCCGGTCAACGGTGACCGTTCGCTGTGTGAGTTAGAAAAGTGAGGGGGAAATGTTATTTGGAATGTTCTCTATCGAATGTGATAATTTTTTAAGTTTCCTTAAAAATTTTTTCAAATTGGTTAATGGCCGCCTAAATCGTTCAAATACCCCTATGTGCTCCGGTANGTATTAAAAAAAATTTACGCTCAAATGCACTACTACCTCCTGTTTGCGGATCCATCACTTATTTTTAAGAATACAATGCAGAAATCAAAATATTAACTTAAAACCGTCACGATCTTTCTAGGGAGCGAAATTTGCAGCGTTAGAATATTCTGTTTCCGGTCAACGGTGACCGTTCGCTGTGTGAGTTAGAAGAGTGAGGGGGAAATGTTATTTGGAATGTTCTCTATCGAATGTGATAATTTTTTAAGTTTCCTTAAAAATTTTTTCAAATTGGTTAATGGCCGCCTAAATCGTTCAAATACCCCTATGTGCTCCGGTAGGTGGGGTCTTCAATTTTAAACTTTTTGTTTTTTCATATTTGGGCCAATTTTAAGGAAAATTTTCCCTAATTATTTTTCAAAACATGATGTAAATAGAGCATTGATAAAACTTCACCGGTACAGAGTGAGAACCAGTGGTGCTCGCTGAACAGACAGTCTCTTCTGTGCCGGGTTTGAACCAGTTTATTTTATTGCAGAAAACTACCAATACAGAGAGTGTGCTGAGAGCAATAAATACACACACACTGTAAACTACATTGCATAGTTCTCAAAATGCTAATTGCATTGCTACCACATTTGAAATAAATAAATCGATTAGAGCGATTTTAGTTGTTTTCAAGCAGTTACGTGGAAAAAATTAACCGGCATTGATTGTAGTTCGTACGAGTATTAAACTTATGACATATATATTACTTCAGGCACTACCTGCACTAAAAATTTAAAGCATTTTTCGTACACTCGGCTTATAATGTCACAAATCCATTAAGTAATATTTAAATAAAGGAGTATCTAGTTAACTATTTCTAAAATATTTATTTTCATACATTCGTACCTTTGCTCGAATATTGTTGCTCTTTCAGACTAACGAAAACAAACACACAGTGAGAGACGCGTATAAAAGAAAACTGAAAGTCAATGGGAAGAGCAAATCTTTTTATAGGCGATTTGGCGGCAAAATGTTCTTGTTCACGCTACACACAATCAGTGTTGCCGCGACATAATGAAAAAATGCCAAAAAAAAAAACAAAAAATTTATCAAATATATCACTATTTTTTTTTTAAGTATCAAAGCATCAATTTAGAATAAACTTAAAAAGGTGCTATTTGGTTTTATGCCTTTGCTTTTTATTATTGTCAGTAACCAAAAAATCATGTCATGCACTTTCATACACATATGTATGTACAGACATATGTAAGTACATGAAGAGAAATATCTTAGATAAAGTGAGAGAAACTTGAATATAAATATATGTACTTGAAAACTATTAACTGTAGATCATTTACGTTTATTATCAAATCAAAAATGTGATACACTCCATGTTAAACTCGTTGGAAATTATGTCAAACAGATACAACTACCTTCAGTGCGGCTTTATTTTAGTTATGAATACGCCCCGTTATATTCTCAACAGTTTGTAATTAAAGTGTATTTCTCTTTTATATTGATCAATTATAGTATAGCAAAGTAAATTAAAAATGGATGCAGTTAGTTCATTATACATAGTTAGTTTAAAGCATTTTTCTTTAAGCTTCTTTGACCCCAAAACGTTTAATATTTTCGATCAAATTTTAAAAGCTGCCACTGCATACATAGGTATATACATATTTTCTCTTTGTAATATATCAAAATTTGTATCTTCCGAAAATTTGCTCAAACACGTATCACTTTTAATGTAAATGGATCAAAACGGCAACACTGCACATAATCTACTCACCATGCATAGATAATGCTTATGCACATATGTATGTATGTATGGTATGTACGTACATTTTTGATATTAAAGCCGAAAATTTGCTTTCGTCTTCAATGTGAATGATTAGTAATTTATAAAAGAGATAAATATTTTGACAAAGAAAAAATAACTTTAATACGAGTATACTTTTACCGTTTAATTTCGGTTGGCCCCATACATAGGAGTTGTATGAACATAGGAAATTTTTGAAAAATAATTTTCGGCGTGCGTTAATATTAGGTTGGCCTGTTATTCGAAATTATTATGTATATTAATAGATTTTCATAGTATCATTTGAAGTATTTAAAGTGATAATTTCCTATAATCACGGCCTAATCGTAAAATGTTAAGTCATCTAATATGTCGATTATGGATAGCAATGCAACCTCAGTTGGTTTTGCCGATGGGCAACGCCACTGAAATGAAAATGTATATCATCAATAGCAAGTATAGTTAAGTACTATAAAATTTAAGATAATTGAATTTTGAAGTACCAGCAATCAGGTCTTGAGTGTAAATAACCTGGAAACAAAGTTGGAAAAATTAAATAAATTTTCTCAATCAAAATTTCGGGTTGGCTTTCCAAAACGAAACCAATCGAGATTTCAGCGAAAGTATAAGGAATTTCATCATGAAACTTGGTGAGGATGAATGACAATATGAATTGTTCACTCTCACAATATAGTTGCTAATAGTATTTCAGCAATTTGTTGTTAAATAATGTCCACTATCAAATGTGTGCTGTCATACGTTTTAAAAGTAAATACGCCACTATTAAGGGAATTTTTAATACGGGGCCAACACAAAAAGGAGTTGTGGATATTTATATGGCAACCATGTTCTAACGGTATTTGTTTTATTCTCTTCTTTTTTTTTCGCATGAAAAAGCTAGCATTGCGTCTTTTCGCGTCTCTTCTGTGGTTTTACATATTTGATATTAAGAAATATGATTAAATTTCTTGAGATGAGTGATACCGAGTATGGTAAGTTTTCTTTTCCTTGCATTTATTTCAATATCTTCCATATTATAATTTTTACAGATTCCGATGAGCCGTCGACAAGCGCAGGGGCAGCAAGACCTAAGCTGCTAACCTCAGAGGAGTATCAGGGCATGTGGAATTTGCGTAAACTTGGGGACAGGCTCGGCACCGTTGCGCAATGTATTTAATTTTCAGAGGAGAACGGCCTGCTTTTGCGTAGGACGCGAACGTCTGTCCTCAATAAAGGGAACACTGAACTGGGCAGTTTTTCTTGCCGGAGGGGGCAATGCCACACCAAATCGGTTTCCCGGGCCAAGGGAACATGGTTTGAAAATGCGCATGTACGCTGCCGTATATATTTTATATGGCGTATTGTTTCGCGCAACGATTCAACCACCATACGGTGCGGCTCGAAAATTACGTTGGAGGTTCCTTATCGAGCCGAACAATCACAGACTGGAATAGTTATTGTCGCGAGATGATAGTTTTATACTAGCTTGACCAGCATAAAAGTGCAGGCAAAATTGGCGGACCGGGAAAAGTCGTCCAAATAGACGAAAGTAAATTTGGGAAAAGAAAATTCAACAAAGGTAATATTAATTTAAATAGTTGGATTATTTTTATTAAATATGTACTTCCAATTTTCATTTTATTTAGTTTTATTTTTTTGGGGAGGAGAGCTGAGGGTCACTGGATCATTGGCATGATTGAATACGGCAGTGAAGATCTTCGCTTGGAGGTGTATTCGAAAAACGTGCTGTTTGCTGAGGTGCTCATACTTCAAATTCAAAAGCACGTAGGGGAGAGGTCTACCATACGTACCGACTTTTGGAGGGCGTATTTTTATATCGTAAAGCCATTCTAAAAAAACAGGAAATACCCTTTTGCAAAGCTGCTCGAAGCTATAAAATGCACTTACAAGCCGTATTATTTCCGTTTTTATTGTTTCTGTTTTTAATATACTTCCATATATATCGAAAGTTTTACACCTGCGCCGCTTTTTATTATAAAACCGATACTTCGATAAATTATGAAAATTTTTAATAAAAAATCGCGCGATTTTTATAAAATGAATACTTCGATAAATCGAGCTATAAATAATTAAAATTTTTAATAGAAAAACACGCGATCATTACGCCCATTTTTTATTGCTTCCGTCTTGTGTTTTTTGTGGAATTTTTTTGGTATGTATGGCAGCACCGACATTTCGGTTCAATTGGTGTAAAAAGAAAAATATGAGGTTGAATTCTGTATTTTTTGCAACTTTAAATGCGAATTACTTCAAAACTATAAGTCTCCTCTATACTCCCTAATATTTTTTTCAAAGCCTGGATCCATTTTGGAAAATTTTCCAAAAATTTCCATTGGAACCACGAAAATCCGATGTAGCTAGCTTTCAGTTGCCAGTTGCCATTTGTAATACCATTTCAGCCAC
>NW_016169166.1:0-5424 GCF_001687245.7 Rhagoletis zephyria
CAAATTTCACACAGATTTTTTTTTTAAAGCATAATGAACCATATTTTTGGTATTACCGATCAAAATTCTAAAAAATAGGATTTTCGGCGATGTAGCTTGGTCACCAAGATCCTGTGAGTCAACGCCTTTGAATTTCTTATTGTGAGGCTATGCAAAAAACGTGATTATGCGAACAGCCCCACAACTTTGGAGCAATTCAAGGACCACAGACGTCAAGTTATAGCCCATTTATTGCACGAACTGTGTCAAAAAGTCATCAAAAATTACTTCGAAAATATTATGTCCTGCCAACGCTCCCATGGAGGTTATTTGTATGTATTTTGTCGTATATAATACCAAATTCATGCTTTATTATCAAATCAAAAAACAATGAAACCTAAATATTGAGCGTAATTTTTTTTAATCTTTTCCATATTGAAACGGTATAACCCGGTATATCAAACATTTTCTTCAATGTTAGTAATGCATTTTTTTGCTCATATACATACATATGTATGTATGTAAAATCTTAAAAATGTTAATTATATTCATTGTGCAGTGTGAAAGTCAAGAAACCTTATGCCTTCACATTTTGCCACAACCTTCTTCTTCTTGCCTCCCACCTTACAAACTTCATGAGCCTCTGCTATATACCAGTAATCTACATATGTACATATATGTATATTCACCATTTAGCAACTTAATTATAGTCTCGCATGCCAACACAAACGAAATCAAACTTAGCAGTCAAAACAAAATTGCTGACGGTCGCCATAGTAATCCTTGGCCATAAAAGGGGCATAAACAAACAAACAAAAATGAATGCCAACATTCCATCATGCCACAAAAGGAGAGAAGAAACAAGGCATAAAGAAAATACTTGATAACCCAATTAGAAGCGCTATGACTGCAAGGAAAATCAATATTTGTTGCAGAACCCAAG
This sequence comes from Rhagoletis zephyria, assembly GCF_001687245.7. Taxonomy (NCBI): domain Eukaryota; kingdom Metazoa; phylum Arthropoda; class Insecta; order Diptera; family Tephritidae; genus Rhagoletis; species Rhagoletis zephyria. The sequence continues at coordinate 923 of NW_016169166.1, forward strand.
AAGAAAGTTTATGGAAAAATTTGCTAGCTGTAGGTACAGGGAATGTACAAGCAACAACTACAGTTTGTAGTCGAAATAAAGGCTTATGGAAATACATACATATGTATGTATGTAGTTTGGTTGCCCAGAGCGCGTAAAAATAAAATAAATACTAAATACAGGAGAAGGCGCGAAATAATGAACTATGTATTTCTTGGAGGCAAGTAATGATTAAGGCGGTAAACGCGCGCAAACTCAAGCATTAGCAACAGCAACAGTAATAAAAAAAAGCTTCTACTGTGTACATACTTATAACAGACAGTATAAGAACTAATTGTTAGAGTATACAACATGCAAATACATACATACATCATAAATACATAGCCAGATATATATGTATACATTTATATACTCAGAAATATATGTACATGTTTATGCTTCTTTGAATCCACAACACTTTTAAAAAAACTACATACTTATTACAAGTGAGCAACATGAATTTTTCGGGCCCAGAAGAACTATACAAATATCAAGAAGACTACGCCAAACGATGATACGCCGCCACCCATAAGCAGCATTTCCCCAAACTGTACGAAAAATATGTATACACAAACAATCAGACAGACATCCACATTTGCACCTTACGGCATACATAGACGTATGAGTGAGTACACATCGTCTGCTAGTCACTACTATAAGGCCTTCCTGAATACGAGTAAGGCACGGTGCAGATTAGAGCGATACGATATGCGATACCATATGTGTTGTGATAGCAAACCGTGCCGCTCGGCCGATACGCAAGCGATATTACATACATATGTCGGCGCAGTGTAGCTGTCGTGCAAGTGTGCACATTTTTCATCGCTTTCTACCAATTCCCGCATACTCAGCATGTCGATGTCGCTTTCATATCGTATCGCGTATCGTATCGCTCGAATGTGCACCAAGCCTAACACTGCACTCATCAGCCTAAAATTTAAGCCTCAATTGTTGCGTGCAAGTAGACTGCTTTTGCTATTAATTTTTGTATGTATGTAAGTGGAGTGGCGTTTTGTTGTTGCTTGTGGTAAATATGTAACTGCTGCTTCAATCGAAAGCACTTAATAAACATTTACAACAAATTTTCATACAGTATATTTATATATATGTATATGTGTATATAACTTTAGTTTATGTACAAAATGCTAGCTGCAGCAATCCAAAAGGGTGGGGGCAGGGCAAAATAGTACTGAAAAAGGTGTACGTATGAAGTTCAATGAGATGTATGAACAAATGTACATATGTATGTATTACGATTGAAGCGATTAAAACGCACGCACATGTAGTAGCTGTGGCTGTGTGGTAGTTGTTTTTTTTTATAGTGGTTGTAATTTTCAGCACTGTAGTAGCTTTTGTTTCGCTTATTTTATTCACAGTGCGGTCGATCGCATCGGTTTGCATGACTCATGCGAACCGCGTGTAATATTTATTGCGTTTCTTTGAAATAAAAAAAAAACACACAAAATGTACATACATAGATAAGTGTGTACATGTGAAGAAACATAAAGCATATTATAACAACAGTAATTACAACAAGCCAGCCACGTTCTTGTAAAATTGTTTGTACGCAAATACGCGTCAGATTTCAGTTGCTGCGGTTTTACATACATATGTATATATGTACATATGTTTGTGGTAAGCATATGACTCTTTTGCTATAGTTATTACTTACTTTGCTTTTCTACGCTTTTTTCTTTTCCGCTTTCTAGTTCGGAGGCAGCAGCCAAACAAGCCCCCAAAATGTTTAGCGCAGTCGTACGTACATTTGCTAGAAGGTTTCGAACAAAAAACTCCATGTAGAATTTCGACCGAAAAATCTCCAAACAGCCTTTTCCACTTGAAAAATAAAATTAAAAACAAAATAATCAAAATTTTTGAAAATTGCTCGTTTACCGATTTTTTGTATGGGGATCATTATTTTTGAACGCCGTTAGGCTATTGCTGATAGCTTGCGTTACGTTGCTCAGGTGGTTTGTGGAATTGCCGCGTCTTGAAAACAGGGATGATTAACTCTTTTCTAACAAGGTGGAACAGCTATTTTCGTTGCTCAAGCGTGAGTAGGTATTCATAAGTAGTAGTCCAATCCAAAGTGAATGGCATTTCATCTAATCACAACTTTTTCTTTTAGGTACATAGATTTGAAGTTTTATCTTTTCGGTAAAAAAAATTCTTTGTAGAATATTTCAATCCTTTTACTGTAATTTTTTTAATACAAGTATTCGTACGCCGCTACCTAAAACACCAGAAAATGCAATGGGGGGAGCCGAAAAAATCTGCTAGCTTATCGAAAAGTGTGTGTTTGAAAGTGAAAGCACGATGAACGGCGAGTTTAGTTTTATGTACCTCATTAATTTCGTTCGTTTCAACACTCGCTGAGTTTTAGTAAATTGAAGGCGGTGATTATGTCACTCTGGGACTTGTGATTCAGGATTTTTATACCATTTCCAACTGACTATCGACTGGGACTATCGACAGGAAATGTGGTACCTAGTCATTGCCATCTATACCGAGGGTTTAAAGATGGACAAAGGAGTTGACGTGGGTGTCTATGTAGAAGGATTGCAGATAAGGCAATCAGGCCTGCTCGCAACCTCCTTCATTGGTCATAAAATAGGCTACTTGTTTTGTACAAAGTGGCAAGTTTCTGTCAGAGCTCCAAGGCTCGTAAATGCCTTTCGCTGCTGGGCTTTCGATGTAGCTATATCGCAGTGAAGGAAATAGCCTATAGGACGGCAGCCTCTGTGATAGACAGCCTCCGATTTGTTAGCACTGACGAAATTTTACTAACATAAATACATACAACAGCCATAAAAAATGGCCTATGACTCGTCATCTCAAGGCCTTTATGGCTGAGGCCTAACAAAACAGTACTGAGCACTTACAAATTTGTTTTTTGTATTTATTTAATTGTTTACAACTCAAAAAATCTCACCTTGTGCAAATATATTTTTTGCCAGTTGATGACACACTATTCAACTCCTGAAATTTCTGAAAAGTTCTACATATGTATGTACATACATAAATGTATATTTTTTCCTTGCACATAAAACTCAACTCGAGGGCGAAAGAGACGTCAGCAAACATGCATTAACGAAATAATAGCAATAACAAGAAAAAAAAGGCAATAAAAACCTCGACATATTCACAAATCTTGACAAACGATCGCACACATTTGTGCTAAATTGAATTTACAAAAATTTCCTTTTTTTCTCGTATAAAAGTGAACAACATTGGCGGTTGAATATACTACATATTTAGTACTATGTGTGTATGTACATATGTATGTACACGCACGTTTTATACGATCAACAAAAAGGCATCAGAGGGCTTGAATGTGGTCAGTTTTCTAGCTGAAGCGTTAGACATATACAATAATTTACAGCAGTGATGAAAACTTATTTATAAAAATGAAGTACCCGTATTAAGTATTTTTTTTTTTTCCTATACTGCTTGTATGCTGCAAATAAACAGAAATAAAAGTAAGAATAAGCACAGCTGATCGTTGCTGTATTTCAGCTCTTAAGGTCCGATAAAAAATATTTAGAGCGTAAAAATGTAATTGAGGGCAAACAAACATACCCATAGATGTGTTATTTATGTACATACATACGTACTTGATATGTATATTTGGATCAAAGTAAATTTGATTGTAAATTCATTTGTACGTGGGCGGAGCGGTTTAAGTATTACGAACGGATGAGCGCATAATAATTGTATCAATAAGTCTTATTAGTTCAGCAGCGCTAAATTGGGCGCGTGCGGCGTAAACCACATTCGCTCGCTTATTTTTATATAACGTAGTTCATGATATGTATGTATGTGTGTACAAATGAATAATACCTCTTTGCATAGTTTTCAGTAATAAGATCATTCATCAACAAGCTATTTTTTACAGATAATTAATTTTTTTTTTCGAATAAATTTTTATTGAATGAGTTACTCAATTGCGTCGCAGTAATTTCCTTTTGCTGTTATATACAATTAAGAAGTTTTCAGAGATTTATCATATGGGTATTTAAATACATTATAAGTAATTTTATATTCATCAGTTATACTTAACGCTCGTATCTTTTTCGAACAAAAAAAAACTATATTTCTGCGAAAAAATTTTGTTTCGCAGTATCTCCATTAAAAAAAAAACACAAATTTTGTTACAGTCCAGTTATTTTTTTAAACAGTTCTTCAATAAAATAAAGTATCTCTTGGTAGCATGTGAACCGGTTTTATAACCCGCAACAAAATGATACGGTGAAAAGCCATGTAAATCCAAATTTCTAGCTTTCGAGTTGTAAGATTATAAATTAAATTTCCAGGAGAAAGCCGATACTTTGCATACTTTCTAAATATGTACATTCGAAAATATATTAATTAACTAACGGGTGATTTTTTTGAGGTTAGGATTTTCATGCATTAGTATTTGACAGATCACGTGGGATTTCAGACATGGTGTCAAAGAGAAAGATGCTCAGTATGCTTTGACATTT
>NW_016169166.1:9938-17903 GCF_001687245.7 Rhagoletis zephyria
GTGGCTGTATTTGCAAGACAGCACGCTTTGCGGTGGTGTTCGTTCGTCCTCCGTTTTTAACGTGAGTAGGCTTAAAGTCACAAAAACAGCACCCTTTGCCAATGTCTGATACATACATGGTAGTATTAACTGCACGCGCCATAAGAGCAACTAGGCAACCCTGCAGGACAAATATGGGGTAACGTTATAAATGTCTGATTCCAAATTATATTCTTAAGGTAATTTCATTGTAATATTTGTTTTGATTATGGCAAAGAAAAAACTCGGCACCGAATTAAAATTACTAGAAGTGCATTGAGGATGATGATGCCTTCAGCATCGTTCCAATGCGTTTCCATGGTGGTTAACACCATGATAAAAATATAGTGAGGTAGAACCGCTGAGAGTCACTTTTGAAATTCTTGACGTTTCCAAACAATTTAATTTTTAAATTTACTCACAAACTCACACACACATTTTCATTTTCAATCTCAAGCAACAACAATTTCAAACAATTTCAATTTTTTATTTTCACCATGATAAAAACATAACAAGGTAAAACCATTGAGAGGCAGTCTGACGTTTGCCAACAATATAATTTTAAAATCAAAACTCAAACTCACACACACATTCTCATTTTCAATCTCAAACAACAACAATTGTGAACAATTTAATTTTTTTATTTTCAATTTTATATGATTTTAAAATGTTGGCAAACGTCAGAACAAAATCATGGCCGACGAATTGAGAGAATGAATTTACCTTGTAATGTTTTTATCATGATTTTCACTTTTATATGATTTTAAAATGTTGGCAAACTTCAAAAAAAAATCATGGCCGACAAATTGAGAGAACGGTTCTACCTTGCTATGTTTTTATCATGGTTAACACTATTTACCTTTTCGGTCTATATAAGGGCATGAGCTAACCTACCAGGAAGACCTAGAGAAAGTGAAATCGTAATTATAGAACACGTTACCACGAGAAGCGATTCCGCTTTTGCTGATTTTATATGTACATACATACATATTGTACATTCATCTCATATTTTGTATGTACGTACGTAAGTCAGACGGTGGTGGCATTATTTTTGTTCATCCTCACATTGGTGCTGATGTTGATGCTAATAATAATGAGGACCGCGTTAGCGAAGGCGATGGCATTGATGATGACTCATCGCCGTGCTATGTACATANACGTTTCCAAACAATTTAATTTTTAAATTTACTCACAAACTCACACACACATTTTCATTTTCAATCTCAAGCAACAACAATTTCAAACAATTTCAATTTTTTATTTTCACCATGATAAAAACATAACAAGGTAAAACCATTGAGAGGCAGTCTGACGTTTGCCAACAATATAATTATAAAATCAAAACTCAAACTCGCACACTTATTCTCATTTTCAATCTCAAACAACAACAATTGTGAACAATTTAATTTTTTTATTTTCAATTTTATATGATTTTAAAATGTTGGCAAACGTCAGAACAAAATCATGGCCGACGAATTGAGAGAATGAATTTACCTTGTAATGTTTTTATCATGATTTTCACTTTTATATGATTTTAAAATGTTGGCAAACTTCAAAAAAAAATCATGGCCGACAAATTGAGAGAACGGTTCTACCTTGCTATGTTTTTATCATGGTTAACACTATTTACCTTTTCGGTCTATATAAGGGCATGAGCTAACCTACCAGGAAGACCTAGAGAAAGTGAAATCGTAATTATAGAACACGTTCCACGAGAAGCGATTCCGCTTTTGCTGATTTTATATGTACATACACACATACATATTGTACATTCATCTCATATTTTGTATGTACGTACGTAAGTCAGACGGTGGTGGCCTTATTTTTGTTCATCCTCACATTGGTGCTGATGTTGATGCTAATAATAATGAGGACCGCGTTAGCGAAGGCGATGGCATTGATGATGACTCATCGCCGTGCTATGTACATACATACATACATACATACATACATACATGCATACATCACCATCACCACCACCACCCCAATGCACNTGAGGACCGCGTTAGCGAAGGCGATGGCATTGATGATGACTCATCGCCGTGCTATGTACATACATACATACATACATACATACATACATACATGCATACATCACCATCACCACCACCACCCCAATGCACCCCTTTCTATTTACTTTATTTGTTTTATTCCTTTGTGGCCAACAACAAGCTCTTACCACCTTCGTCGCCTTCATTTGCCTTCGGCTGTCATCGATTTTGTTTATTTTCGCTTTATTGCGCCGCACACTGAAAGGCACGTCCGTTCGTCCAATTCCTCCTTCCTCTTTCCCCCACCCTTACACCCTCGTCTTCTCGTTTTTGTTTATTTGTTTGTCTGCCTTGCGGCAAGCAGCCCCCAGCCCTGCTGCACTTCTACCACCAGCACCGCCATCAACAAGACTGGTAAGTAGTGTGCTTCGGGTTGCCTCTCGCTTCCTTAGATATTTTCTGTTGTTCTATTTTTAAGCGAATGCCGAGTATGTAGTAGCAATAGCATGACGGCGAACATTCCTTCCTAACTTTTACTGCTTCGCCCATAGGTACAGATTTTCCACGTATTTATAAATAAAACTAAACGAATATTATTTTTTGTACATACATACATATATTCCATCTTTTTGGCGGGACAACGACCGTGCAAAACTAAACTACCTTGAGGCTAAATTGTTGACACGCAGTTATGTATGTATACGTAGTGATATTTTAGTAGTTTCCAGTCCACCGCGTCTATTCTGTACCTTCGACCGGCCAGTTTTCTTAACAGCCTATTTGGTCGCCTTTCCAACGCCTTGTTTGCTCTTAGCGATTTGCTTTTAGCATTTTTGCGTTATTTATTTAACTTGTTATTTTTTGGGTTTGTTTGGTGGTTTTACATAGTCCTACGCCTGCGACCATTAGTGCCTCTAGCCNACTATTCTGTACCTTCGACCGGCCAGTTTTCTTAACAGCCTATTTGGTCGCCTTTCCAACGCCTTGTTTGCTCTTAGCGATTTGCTTTTAGAATTTTTGCGTTATTTATTTAACTTGTTATTTTTTGGGTTTGTTTGGTGGTTTTACATAATCCTACGCCTGCGACCATTAGTGCCTCTAGCCATTAGTTCTTGTAGGGTGTTTCTCCTTAGTCAATTTGTCGACATACTTTCGGGCTAAACTAGTTTTTTCATGTTACCTTTTCTACCTTCTAACCTTTTCTAATATGTACATTTGTTATGTTTTTTTTTATTTTTTTCTATCATTTTCTATGCCAACTAAATTGGTCTTACTCAACTTGTATAGTTTTTTTACCCATTTTTTTAATAATAATTTGGGACATGAGTGTCCTTTTTCATTTTCATTTCCTTTTTCCTTGTACTTCTCATTAGTTATTACCAATTTTCCATCGGCGAGCTGCTAATGACAGGTGTGCATGGCTCTTGGAAATGCATTAGGCGCAGGTGTAGGTTTTGTGTTTGAACCTTTTTTTNTTTTGTTTTTTTCTATCATTTTCTATGCCACTAAATTGGTCTTACTCAACTTGTATAGTTTTTTTACCCATTTTTTTAATAATAATTTGGGACATGAGTGTCCTTTTTCATTTTCATTTCCTTTTTCCTTGTACTTCTCATTAGTTATTACCAATTTTCCATCGGCGAGCTGCTAATGACAGGTGTGCATGGCTCTTGGAAATGCATTAGGCGCAGGTGTAGGTTTTGTGTTTGAACCTTTTTTTGCGTGCGCTTTTCTAATTATACTGTTACCTACTATTATTTTCATAGTGGAATTGTATAATTAAGCATATATGCAGGGCATGGAATAGGAAAATTTTGGCTACGTAATGAAAATGTTCAGTATTTAAAGTGCGTCGTTGTTTGGGGAAAAAATGCTCTGGTGCTAAAATGTCAAGGATATCTTACTATTGGTGCTATAATTCTGGGAGTACCAAAAATCATATTACGAAGTTATAGTACTTATAGGAAAACATTATTATTTGTATGATAAACCACAAAAAGAACATTTCGCCATCTTTAGATTCTTTTCTTTGAAAACGAGCGGCAAAAGAACATTCAGCTCGGTTAAAATCTTCTTTTAGCTACTTAATCAACCCTGTTGGTATGGCCGTGTTCACAGCATCAGTTTCTTTTGTTTCTAAACTACAACACTGGATCACAAATTTCAGGGTTGTTTTTGTTCTCCAGATGCCACTATCCAATTCGCATGTAGAATTGCTCGGTGATTCCGAAAATCGAGTTATTTTATTTTTTTTTTTTTGCTATGGATACATTTTCGAGATATTTTGCAGAAATGTGTGATTAGTTTAATGAAATTTATGTACAAAAACCTATAGAAATTAGTAATTTTGCGAGGTGTTTGCGTAATAAGTACCTACACTTAAGTACTTATAATATTACACAATTATATAAGGAAATAAAAATTTTCCTAAGCACTTTCCCATCAATAATTCACAATAGAGGAGTTCTTTCACTTGGAGCTTGCCAACTTTTAAAACTCTGGCTAGTATATGTTAGCATGAATGGATAAGGCTTGAGCCAAGAGCTTCGGTGAGCAAATCTAATTTTTCCAAAAAAATGTCAGTTACGCGGTTTTACAGATCGACGATACACGGTTTTGTACTTTAAAGAACGATATGTTTATGTACAGTTTTCCACAAAATAATAGGAGTGCGATATTTTGCCCAGTTTTGGCTGTTCGTCTTTTGTGTATCTAATGTTTATTGTTATCTTATAAAACTCTAACTGGCTGTACAACAAACACCATATAAATTTAGATTTCAAATTTTGTACAAAAATTATAAAAATTGGGCAAATTTAAACCCAAATTTCAAACTTTTTAATCAGAATTAAAAAAAATAATAATAATGGTATGTAGTTTTGTAGCCCATTAAATTATAGTGCAAGTTTCAAGTTAATAAAAAATTCCGTTAATTTTTGAGATATGCTGGTAGATATGTATGTGTCTATCTCTACGGATTTTTCATAAAATGCAGCTTCATTCCATACAAGTTCTCCGTCCTTTTACCCTCAATATATTAATCTAGGCATGCGTGTTTCTCTTCCCCAATTACGAAACCAGTCATACCACATACAAGGCCTTATAAGATACTACCATTCATTTGTAGATTAATTGAAAATACATACTCTAAAGATTGCTACAAATCAAGTAAATGTACATACATACCTACATACATAAATACACAAGCAAATACTTTCGTTTGAAATGTAGGCATTTTTGTCAAAGAAAAATAGAAGAGCACTAGAAAACCAAAAAACAAGAAAACACAGTAAAATTCGCACACGGCTCGAAACCATTATAATCCCATTCACTGCCAGCCTGCTAGCCGACCTTACTGCATACTACCAACCCATCAGGCCCACCGCCACCCAGCAGACAAACGTCCCTTCTTACTTTTGTGCATACTCTACACACGCATACATACAGACTCATTTCCACACCAACACTTGCCTACAACCACTCTACCTTTCTTCTGCAGTACCCCGCTACCTTCCTACCAAATCAAACCAGTGCCATAATCGTCATCGACGTCAGCCCATCTCTATGTATGTTTATTTCTACAATTACCCTACTGCTTCTTCTTCTACTTACACTTCATAGTACTTTTGTGCCTTTTAAGTGCTATAAACTACGAGTATGTATAGTACTATGTTTGTATGTAAGTTAAAATATGTAGAAGAAAGAAAATAAAAATTAATGAAGGCAAGAGAATTTTTAAAAAGCTAACAACACACGGTAATATCTAGTAAATATGCGCATAAATACGAGCACACAGCTATCTACACAAATTTATGTACATATGTATGTATGTAAAAAGCGGCGCTAGTAGCAAAGAGTGTTGCCACATAATTTTTTTAATTTTTTCCGAAATCATCGAAAAAAGTTACCAAATTCACAAAAAAAAATTACCAAACTTATTTTTCGTGCAGAACTGTGCAAACATACATATCGAAACAACTTTCACATGCGAAACTTTCAGGATTACCTGGTATTTCTATAAAAGGAAACGCTTTCGGGCCACTTACCAACGTGGAACCGAACTAGTATTGACCTATTTGACATGTTAGACCGAAACGAGTTACCAAAAAGTTACCAAATTGGAAAATAAATTACCAAACTTTATAAATAAAGAAAAACACCAATTTTGGTTAAAAATCGCAAAAGCGGCAACACTGATAGCAAACCGCGACGAATCTAGGAGATTTGAAAGTATGGGCAAACATTTCGCTAGCTCTCTCTACACTTTACCCAACCCAGCCCGATGCGGCCTACTATTTGCTGAAGCAACAGCCAGCTACAACCCCCAAGCAACAATAACAAGATGACAACAACGATCATAAGTAAAGAATCAACAAAAGCAATGGGTGACTGAGCTGACTGACTGAGCGACTTCCCTGCCTGTGAATGCCTGCTATACTACCTATGCATACATACATGCATATAAGCCATACAAATAACAACAACTCACACTGGATGTTTACTTGTTCGACTATTTGGCTGTATGAATGACTGACCGGCTGTTTGACTAACTGGCTGCCTCAATGGCTGCCTGCTAATACATTCATACATATGTATATACATACAAGCTAGCGCACTGCCGGCTTACCATGACTCATCATCCATTTCATTTCTATGCCATGAAATTTCTGAAGCAATCGTTGTGCGAGTAAATATAAATGTTTATAAGTATGTATGTATATACAGATGTATGTTTGTATGCACAGTTCTGCAACTACATACATTCGTACATTGTTTACAATTGTGTTGTGTTTATCTTCTTGGCTCTTACACGGCGTTTACATGAGACAATTTTGCGAAGATAATAGCAATACAATCACACTTTTTCACTAATACATTCCAACTTCTCTCATTGTCTTCGTCACTCTCTTTGATTTTTCGAAGACAATGAATTGGACAGTAAATTTGTTAACTTGAAAAAAAACAGACAAGACAAAATCGCAAGAAATCGCAGAATTATAAAAAAGTGGTTTGTGTGTGGATATTTTAGTAAATAATATGAAATTTACGCCAAACGACACTAAAAGCGGACCTCCATAGCATGTGTGCGTTTGACAGAAAAATTGAATATGGGCATTCCCATGGTGGCGCACGTGACAGTCGTACGATTTCAATGTGATACAAAAAAGGAATACCATTTGTTTTCTTTAACTTTTTTGGGCCATTGTATAGCACATAATTAGCTCTATATTTAACCGAAAAATTAAATCAATCGAACTGCTTGGTCCTGAAATATAAGCATTTAAAGAGAGTGTCGTTACGTGACAAAAAATGGAAGTTGATTTTTTCTTTTCTTACAAAATCGCAAAACTCTGCGAATTGTGGATGGCTATTTTGATGAAACTTATTTTGATATGATTTGGAGCAATTCTAGTTGTTTTTAGAGTTTTTTGAATTAATGCAAATTGTTTCAATTCTCTTTTACAACTCCAAGTGTGAAACGTGACGTGACGTGGCGTCACGTGACATAAATTTCCATCGTTATATTTTCGTTAATATTGCTTTTAAATGAATTTTCAACGCAAAAAAAACATGTATTTTATGTAGAATATACTTTATATTTTGACTTCAGCGCCAATTCAGGGTCAATTTATTAGAAATTTATGATTTATTATGTTTCAACCACATACGCCAAATTCGAACCAAATCGGACCATAAATACGGTTTTTCGAAATATCTCGACCTTGGCACCACCTAGGAAGACCATTTTATGCAAACATGATTCTACTTACATACATAGCGAGTATATATTTTAAAAAGCAGACAAATCGGCCCGTAAATACGTTAGAAATACAACTTTTATTTTTTTGTCGTGGTGGACCTTCCGCTGGAAACACCCATATACAAATTTTTATGGCAGCACCTTCATAGCCGCGCATGAAAATGTAAAAAAATTTTATGAACTTTGACTTCTAAG
>NW_016169167.1:0-17901 GCF_001687245.7 Rhagoletis zephyria
TGCTGATCTGATGACGTTAACAAGAAAGTTATTTTAATTTTAATCACAGCCTCGATCTCAATCTGAATCCTAATCTTAATCTTAAACACGGCCAACCCAACATTTTGTCTAAAACAAAGCCATATGTAAATTTATTTTAAATTTAATTTCTTATATGTATGTCCGTTTGTATGCCCGCATAACGTACCTCTTTAAGCTGCCCCTCACATCATGCCCTCGACTTGTTTTCTATCGCAGCACACTAACTTTAAAGTATTTTCGAGCGATGACTTCATTTTCAACTGTATGACAAAGGCATAAAATACAAAATAATAGCGAAAATTATAAACAAAACCTTCTCCGTAGCCAATTCCACTGGCTAGGCGTAAATATGTATGTATGTGCATACATACTTACACATGTACAAATATACACCAAAACAATTGCTTATCAGCAGACGAGAATGCCGCTCTCACTCACTAAAAATACTACATATCTGTATGTAAATATTTCGCTTTGAGTGAGAATGCAGACTTTAGTTTTTTTTTAATTTTTTTTTTGCTTCCTAATTTTTTTGACAAACTCAGCCAAAATGCCCAGCAAACAATTAACGTGAAGATTAATTCCACCCATAATGCTTATAAGTTATTTATTTTAAATTTTAGTAAGGCGTAATTTTTTTTTTGATATCTGCGTAATATTGTTAAAATTTTAATTAATTAAAGCGTACCAAAAAAGATTCGATTTCAATCGAGAAGATTTTAAACACCAGGAACTATTTGTCAAACCAGTTCGATTAATTCTGTCCACTTTAAATTATTTTCGACAACCGTGCTCTTAACAGCCCTGTACGTTTTGTGCAGTTTCCAAATTTAGATATGTTCTCGCGGAGGTAGATTTTTTTATTCTTATCAAAAGCAGCTTAAAAATTTTCGAAAAAAAACTTTGTACAAAAATTATAAAAATTCTGCAAATTTTAACCAAAAATTTAAAATATTTAATAAGAATCTTTAGATAGAATTTTGGTATGCATTTTTGTAGCCCATTAAATTCTAGTATAAAGAAAGCCAAGTTTAAACTTGGTAATAAATCCCGTTGAATTTTGAGAATTTTTTTGGTTGAAGGTGTTTCACGTTTTTTCCCATACAAAGTATGTGTGTTCGATAATTTTCTTTTATATGGAGAACATTGCCAGCAAAAAAAATTGCCAAAAATCAATCTGATTTTTTAGCAGCTTGAAACTTCATTGCACTGATTAAAAAGCTTAAAATTTAGGTGAAAATTTGCAGAATTTTTATATTTTTTGTACAAAGATCGAAATCTGAATTTACTTGGTGTTGTTGTATACCCAGCATGACTTTTATAAAAAAATAATAAAAATTAACTAAATAAACGAAAGACAAATATCCAAAACTGATAAAAAAAAATCATTTTGTACAGTATTAGTTTTTATTCAAAAAAAATTAAGGAACTTCTTTTACTATAACAGGTACACCCTGCGACAAAATTATACCATCATCAACCGGTTTAGGGCAATTAAAATTTTTCAAATTAGTTTTTATTATTTTGTTTATAAAGGTATAGCTACTTTCTAACATTAATAACTATGTGAATCCTAATTTCAAACTTTGAACAGAAATAATTAGGCAAATTGAACAGAATTGCAACCACACTTTTTAAGTATGCAGTTTTATAGCCCATTCAATTTAAGTGTCATGAAGTGCCTGCAAAATACCATTTACTTTTTACATTTTTTTTGCTGATTTTTTTTTACGGAAGCACGCGAATTCTTAGCCCCTTGCAACTTACACTTTGTATACTAGAATTTAATGGGCTATAAAACTGCATAATTAAAATAAAAAGTTTGTTTTGTTGTTGTGAAAATTTGTTGTCTACAAAGTTTGAAATGTGGTACACAGATAGATTCTGGTTTAACACCTTCCTCAAAAGTTTTAAGTCAAAGTCAATCAATCAATAAGTAAAATAAAGTATTACAACAATACGAATTTCAAAACGATTTACTCCGAAGGCATTTTTTAAGAAGGCTGCCACCTGTTAAGATTTTAATATCGATTAATTTATTAGTTTAAAAAAATATCAGAACTGTGTGGTTGTAAAAATAATCAGAAGCTATTTTTTACAGAAATATTTTCTAAGAAGGTTGCCACCTGTTCCAAAAGTTAGAATCAGTTTAATTAACAAGGTAAAATAAGTATTATGAAATGGGTATGGGAAATCTTTATTTCAAAAATAGTTTTTAAGGAACTGCCACCTGTTTAATAAGTCCAAAACATTATAATTAATAAATTAAATAAAAAAGCCTGATTTGGTAACAAATGGTTACATTTATTTTAAATTATAAGTTCAAGGAAATTGTACAGCATGTTTTGGAACGCAAACCTTTTGAAAAGGATTGCCTCCTATTTGAAAAATATTGAATAAAATTTCATACATAATAGGTTGAATGAATTATTACAATATGGGTCGTAAACGAAAGCTTTATTTTGAAAATATGTATTTTTAAAAAGGTTTGCACCAGTTTCCAAGCCAAATTCCATTTTTCCATGACTTAAATATGTATCAAATTTCCACTAGGCACAAAAAATGTGTGCCATGTAAAAAATGCCATGTGGAGTTGAACTTTATTTATTTAATGTAATGACACGAATATTTTTTAATGCCCAACTTTGTCATTACAATTTTTGCCTAGTGGAAATCCAGCATTACAATATGGATGCTTAATGACAGATCGGTAAAGGTTTTTTCTAAACTGGGCACAGTGGGAGAAATCAGAAAAAAAGCTGACCATATACAGTCAAAGTTAACCTAGAGTTAATATAAACAAAATCTGCCCGCAAATACGCCCACTTCCCATATAACGGTATTTTTTAAAAACTCAAAGTGTTATATTGGAGAAGCTCTAACAAAGAAAGAAAACCATTTAGACTTAAATTAAAGCTAGAACTCTCGACTACTGTCCCTGAAATCACCATTCCTGCATCTTGACCCAAAGGTCACTTAAAGTCATTTATTGAACAGCAAAAACCGACTTTAACAACATTTTTTTCCAATATTTTTTTGTTTTTTAAAGAATGACTATAAGTGACCGTCAGGTTAAGGTGGATGGTATTTTCAGGTACAGTATTTATTCGAGAGCCCTAGCTTTAATTTAAGCCTAAGTGAAGGGTTTTATCATCTTTTCTCTCTCTGCTAGAGCTTCTCAAATATTACAAAAACAGCGATTTTTTGACATTTTAACCTCGTTTTTCTGAAAATCTAGACCTGATGGAAACTTTATACTTACGGATTCATAACCAGTACAAAAAAGTCTATCAAAAACAGCTGTAACATTTGCCGCACCAAAAACAGTGTTGCCCTGTGAAAGCTTTCCAAACAACCCAATAAGCACTTTTATTATTTTATCGCTCTATTCAATCGTGAATTACCACAAAACTTGGACGAATGTGGTTACTTTCTTTTAGAATTCCTGAAGAACGTTGTTTTTGCTATTATCTTCAATAGCCCGATCTCCGGCGATCACAACTTTTTCAACTATCAAATAAAAAATATTCCTATATAAATATATATTTTTTTTGAGACAGCTTTCACAATTAATTTTTAAGATATATTAATTTGTGTAAAAATTTAAATTCTCGCAAAAAAAATTAAGTGCTTTAACCACTATCTATTTTAAAATCAAATTTCCGAAGCACAATTTTAGAGCCAATGGGAAAAGCAGCACAAACTTTAGTGAGAATAGCAAGTTCAAATGGCTCTAGTGAAGAATATACAAAAAAAGGGCGATTTGTACTTCTCATCCACTAAGCAATGGACCTTCCTCTTGACAAATTACCATGTTTTGCACTGTGCAGCGCTGGAAAATATGAAAATATTTTCGTTTGACTAATCTTGATTATCAATTTTTAATTCTCGTTACGAATGAATAGTTGCAGTAATATTTGGTAACAGACAATATCAAAATGTAAAATTACAGCTTTTTTATATTTAATCATAATTTAGCTGAGATCATAAAAATATAATAAGTATGTACATAGTATTTTTCACGAATGGAGCAACTACTTAACTTGTATTTTACACACTACCGTAATATGGAAATATGTAGTTGCTTTTAAAAGCACTCTGCCCATCTTTCTGACAACTGAAACAAATAAATGTTCTTACTTAAGTTTTTTTTATTTTAGTCATGATTTATTGGTACGTTGCTCGCACACGTCGGACAAAGTGTGGCAAAGTGGTTTTGTTGCGTCACTTTATGTAATCAATATTTGGAAAGAAGGGGGATATAATTTTTTATATGCAAACATACGAGCAAGGATGATAGATATGCCTATTTTAACAATTCTTGTGTGAATAAGTAAACGGAAATGTATATATGTACCTACTAATGTTTATAATCATGTGTATTTCTTATATACATGTGTATTAGGGCGGGTCAAATTTTTTGCATCCAAGGCACATCTCGATTATTGGGGGCTTTTGGGGTCGAGGAACTCATTTCTAGCGCGCTCCCGTACCTTTTTTTGGATTTTAACGAAAATCGACAACATTGTTGCGAAAATCCACGAAATGTTGTTTTCTCATAATGCAATTTCAATTTTCAAATAGCCTAAAATGTTCAGCGTTGAAAATTAGGGGGAAGGGAGGTGTATTCGTGCACAACATTTATCGATTTTATTCAATTTAGGACAAAAAAAATCGGGTTATTTTCATTTGTTCTCTGAATTTTACAAAAGAATTTTTTTCTTATTTTAATATATTTTTTATTTATTTAAAAATTCAACTTAAAAGATAAAAACATGAAATGTAAATGAAAAAACAAAACATAAACAATTTATAATGTTTCAGTTTTTAAATACGTATAACGAATTTTTTTTATATTATATTGGTAATACTGTTTATCGACATATTGTATGACAAATGACATGTGTGACAGCATGCTTTTTCGTTTTCATACTGTGTTTAATATGTAAAATAAAGAAAAATAATAAAAATAAAAAAAAATTTAAAAAAAAATGTTCAATGCTGAACATTTGAGACTATTTAAAAATTTAAATTGCATTATGAGAAAGTAAAATTTCGTGGATTTTCGCAACAATGTTGTCGATTTCGGAAAAGAAAAAAATTAATGCCAGAAATGGATTCCTCGACCCCAAAAACCCCAGATACACATTTTGGCTAGTTCTCAATACAGCTGTTTCAACAGGTGAGCCACTTTTTGGAAAAACCCTAGATAGAAAAAATCGCTGGCTCCAAATTCATTTTAGACCTATGTTTTTTTGGGCAAAAATGCTTGAAATGAGCCAAACAAACATAATCGCGATGTGCCTCTGTTAATTTTTTTGGGCCCCTGCAAGTCGACCCGCCCTAATGTGTATGTATGTAAAGAAGTAACGACGCAGCAATTTAATTTGGGAAATTAAACGTTTTAAAACATATGTATGTATACATATATCGCTAATTTAAAGTGAAATGTTGCTAAGTCCACTTTTTATGAAAACTCATATTTTGATACAGGAGGCTAGAGAAATTAAAAATGCGCTATTTCGAAATAGATAAAGGTACTTGTTTTATTTATTCTCGTTTATATTCAATGAAAGGATAATTTGCTTAGTCCAAAAGAAGTACCGAAAATCCGATAAGGCCAAAATAGTACGAAATCTTAGAGTAGAGGTCGAATCCTTCTGACTGAAGGGTGTTTTGCCGTTTGATATACCTACGGTTTAAATACTTTAATTGTTTTGTATTAGCTTTTCATCCAGGGGTTAAGAGTTTATATAGAGGAAAAAAATGTTTTAAAATATTTTTTTTTTTTGAGTATATAAAACGAGATTTTTGGGTTTATGAAAGTATAAGTTTTCTGGTAGCCTTTACAACGATACCAATTTTTTAGAAATCGGTTAGAAATTTTTTTGTTTAAAATATTTTTCTTTATAAAAAAAAGATATTTTTTGCCTTCAAGTGTTTTTTCTCAAATTTTTATATACGAAGGGGGTTCAATCGCCTTTACAACGATACCAAATTCTTAAAAATCGGTTAGTAATTTCTTTGTTAATTTATTTTTTTTTATATAGAAAAAGGTATTTTTTCTTTTTAAGTGTTTTTTCTCAAATTTTTTTATACGAAGTATATAAATACGCACATTAGAAGAAAGAAGATTTGATTGCGTTAACAACGATATAAATTTTTTTTAAATCGCTTACTAATTTGTTTGTTTAAAACATTTTTTTTATAAAAAAAGGTATTCTTTCCTTGTAAATGTTTTTCTCAAATTTTTACATACAAAGTATACAAATATGCACATTGAAAGAAAGGGAATTCAATCACCTTTACAACGATATCAATTTTTTTAGTTCATAATTGTTTGAAATATACGATTTTAAATTTTTCGAAGACCCGACCTTTGCCCCCTTATAGCACCTGTAAAGTAAGTTTACACCTAATAAGGTTATACACCTTTTAAATAAGAGCAATAGGCGGACTACGTCTATATTTTTAGTTTTTTAGTTATTTATATATAATGATAAAAAATAATTTTTTACCAAAGATCCTATTTCGAACTCCGAAGACCCATATCTCGATTTCGGAGGATAACTTCGAAAAACGGAGAAATTACTTTTTTCCCTATGACTCAATCTGTAGTGCGGAGTGCTGTACAGTGTAATGATTCTGGTATCTTCATTTATGTATATTGTAACTATCAATATCTTATAAAGAGAATGGTAAAATTTTTTTATCTAAAACTAAAAAAGTTAGAATGCCGAAATTCGAGGAAGTGCTAGTTTGCATATTAGTCCTTGACATATATATTTTTCAAAAATAAATATTGGAAATTTCCAAGGATATTGAAGGATAAAGTTTTAAAAGGACATTTTCAATATTTCTTCGTCCTGGTGTAACAAAAAATTAATTTTTTTTTAATTCTACAGAACTGCTCCTTTTAACTGATACCCTTAGTGTTACTCTACAATGCACCAAATCTTTTAAATAATTTTTTTATTTAATCATATCCCAAAAATTTCATTGTCCCTTTAAAAAAAATTCTGACGTCAGAGAGAAAAACTAAAAACGCAGTTTTACTATACATATTTGGCTCCTAGTTTTGTGAATATATTGATTTTTTCGTGTGTTTTAAAAGTTTTTGGTTTTTGTCGCACGGTGTTATACTTGTTTGCATTCTAAAACGGAATCTTACGGAAGAAACAAAAACGTTCAAAATTCAGGGTTTTTTTCTTTTGTGTGAAGATACGCTGGTTTATCTGAGAACAAGCGAAATATTCCACAATTAAGTTTTATAGAAAAATTTTACCTAAACCCTTTAACAATGCTGACAACCTTACCTCTTACCAAATCCATTATTATTCGAACTTTTCTAGCTGCCCCTGTGCCTACATACATATATACATACTGTTTATGTACATATTGAAGAATGACTGCATTAACTAAAGGGCTACGTCTTTGTTCTTCGCCTAGACTATTCTTTAGTAGAGCTTAATTATCAAAGAAATGTCTTCATAAAGATACTGTCTTATTTATGCATCATTAGGATCAATAGTAGAGCGAATATAGCAAAACATGCACTTGCACTTATTGTACCTGCCTTCATGCATGCAAATGTGCTGGTGCAGCAGTGAGCTTACCTCTGCCAATCAACAACCGAACACTTTGTAAGGTACATACATACATAAGTTGTTGCATTGTAGGTAGGAATGTGTGTGTGCATACGTGTTTTTGTTAAGAGATTTATGATGCTTTGTTGCGTATCACTACTTTTACGAGCTCTTAGACCAAACCCTATGCCCTCTATCTAACAGACGTTAATCACAGTATGCGGCCATAGGAAAGTATGTACATACATATGTATGTTCATATGTACATATGCTTATACTATACAGAAGATTATTGACCTTATAAAAACGTAACTAGTTCTTGATTTGCGCAGTAACCGCCTAAGCGATTTTGGCCGTAAACTACTTTTTAGTTATATACTACACATTCTTTGATTTTCTCCAAACTAGTTTATAACGGATGTTGCACTCTATTATTCAGGGTTGTAATTTGGCTAACGTCAAACTTGGATGTCAAAACGTATAAACCTCCACATCTGGAGCATTTGAAAACCAAAATTCGCCAAGCTATTGCCAAGATATCGTCCAATATGTGGAAGATGGTAGGGATATCCATTTTATGAATTCTGATATCACTTAGCCTAATAGCTACTACCCTAAACACATTCAGACTAATACTTAAGGACGATAAGCTTCTTTGTAGCTGCATACTTAATAATAAATTAATTAATTTTTTAAGGCTCATCGAAGATCGAGCATACACATTAGGAAATTTGAGCCAACGCTGTGAATCTATTGATGCCACTTCTAAAACAAGGCTGCCCAAAGAATGTGACTCTTTCCAGCTCAGTAGCGACTAACTGCAAAGCACGGGAGCTACTTCGGGTGAGTCAGGAATTGCTATCCAAAATATTTCAACTTATAGTTAACTCTCGCAGAGGCGGCATAAATTGGCCAACAAGATTGTGCGATTTTGCACTACTATCAGGGTTGCCAACTCATTTTAGAGAGTTCCACGAATTCGAGAATGAAATTCCCCTATTTTGCCCTAAACTTCGTGAAATTCCCCAGCCATAGATATCTCCGTGTTTATAAAAAAATTGAATGTATTTTTATATAAATTATAATTTTATCAAGATTTCTTCCATCGCATTCAGCTGCACGATTTCAACATGAAAAAAAAAATAATAATTAAAAAGCAAAAAATCGTTTGCCTGCCGTAGCCGAGAAGAGATGACTGTAATTCTCGTTCAATTGCCGGCACTTGTTTTTATATACAAAATTTATAATTTTCAGATGAAATTTCATTTGTGAACGCCTTTCAATAGCACTTTGAATCTTAGCAATTTATCAAGAAAAGAAATTTTGATTTCTGTGCTAGAATCCCATTTCCTTAATAATAGGGCTATTCGCGATCCGGTGCAAATGGCCTAGCATCATTGCATTGCAAATTTGTATTGCAAATTATTTGCAATACACAAACAAAATACACGCATTTGCATTTGTCATGGCTTGGCAAATTTGCAATACCGAAAATCCATAGCATAAAAATGCTATGCATTGCATTCATAAACAAAACCAAAGCTGATGCACAAAAATTGTTTTGCAAAAGCTTTGCCATGACAGTTAATTAAAGGTCGCTCACAATCCATGGCATATTTCTGCAATTGCATAAATTTGTCAGCTCTTATACACCGAATCGCGAATAGCCCTAATAATAAATAATTTACAAATTATAAAAATGTTTAATTTATCAAGTGCACAGAATCGGGCAGATAATATTTACATACATACAGTGGTAAAAAAATTCTAGTCGCGCCAAATTTTTAAAAGTTGTCACAATTATTAATTTTTGTACAAGTATCGAGCCTTTCAATTAGATTTTCTAGAAAGATCTTGAATATGCAGTTTTGTAGCCCACAATTTTAGCATAATAAAGAGGCAAGTTTCAAATGGCAAGAAACGAAAAGCAAAAAATCACATCCGATGGCGGCAAAAATAGAAATATCAAATAACAATTTCTAAATAGTGCTGCCATTGTTCTCTATTCGTTGCTGACTTGAATATTTAATAACTCAGGGTTCTTATGCAACTTTTTAACTCATTATGAAATTAGTGAAGCAAAAAAGAAAAAAAAAATAGTTAACACAAAAAACGGTTCATTCCCCGATTCCCCACACAAACTAAAATTTCCCACAAATCGGGGAATTCCCCACGAGTTGGCTTCTCTGCCTACTATATTCTTTTCAGGGGTTTCCTTAAGCCGCATGTCTATGCGGATAAGCCTCGATCGACCGGGGCGCTTAAAGCCAACAAAACACAGGTCATCACTCAAACCAAGCCGGAACGCATCATTTAAGATTCCCAGCGTAAATATCAGTTGAACCGAGACATGTCAGAACACCCACTAAAATCGAGAGCTGCGGCTTTGCGAGCATAAGGAGCATTTTCGGCCGCCTCAATGTACTCGAAGTCAAATGGGTTTTACAGTTGCGCATATTCAAGACCTAGAGGTGGTCACAGATGTCAAGTCGTCAGCTATGTAGTTCTCCGCAATATCACTGTGGCCCGAAACCCAAATGCGCATAATTAAACGGTACTCAGACGCAATTCAGAGAGAGGTTGACGTTCCTTGACCAGATTCGAGTGCCGCATCAGACGTCATATTCTTTAGCAGAAAGGTAGAACTGACATAAGCCTAAACCCATCGGCCAGGACACTTATAGGACACTTATCATTCAAATCAAGGACGAAGATACAAGTGAATATGGTGTCAATAACTTATAAGTACAATTAATTTCGTCAGAACCAAATCTTTCTGAAAAAAAACGGCAAATGGAGAAAATATGCAATAAAAAATGGCAAACATCACTACTGTTTTTGTTGACCCAGTGACGAAATATACCAGCATTTTTTCTTAAGAGCTGCAAATTGATTTAAAAAATTTTGATAAAAAAACTTATTTTTCTCTTCTTGAGCGGTTCTTATGTGATTTTTTCTTTTGCTTTAAAACTGGATATAACTCTTAACACATACGTATACAGAGTGTCCTAGACCACCAGTGGGAAGTAGGTTAAACCGACCGGAAGTCCATTATTTTCACCTGAAGTTCATTCTTTTCACCGAATCCGAAACTCTGGGAAAACATGTATATCCCATTTTAAAAAAAATGGACTACCGGTCAATTATACCCACTTCCGATTGAAACCGGAAGTCGGTTATGCGACTAAAACATAAAGCATCCCCGACTTGGTAGTTCATATTCCTGAGTTTTCCAATAAAAAAATGTTCCTCCATTTTAGAAGGGGTAGAAGAGTGGTCTAGGACACCCTGTATGCAGAGATGTTTATTGCTCATTGAACTTTATTTAAGAAAAAAATGAGCTTTAAGTACAAAAAAAGTTTGTCCAATATATTGGACGATTGTACTGAAAGGGTTAAACAAATTTTTAGCGCAAATAAAATATGAATTTTATGTCGAATTTATATTTATATAAATATTATTATTATATATATATAGCATTGCACTTAATTTTTTAAAGAATTAGTATTTGTATTAATCATATCTTAAAAATTTCAAATTCCTTTAAAAAAAATCCTGCCATTGGAGAGAAATACTAAAAACGCAGTTTTACCGACTAAAATGGCGCTAGTCAAAGGCAAACACGAGCTCATTCAATTTGTGACAGGGGAGCTACGCTAACTTTGCATTTTCTACATACTATCTACATAAGTATGTTTAAAAGTCAAATAATTACAGTCGCTATTAAAAATAAGATAGCGAATTCCGCGCTCCACATTTACCACGCATAATGAAATCGCCCGTCCAAACGAATCGAAGCGAAGCAAAACTCACGCAGATGGTGTTTAAAAAATATCGCCTTGAGCGCTTGCTTGTTGCATCAAGCGATACTGATCAATAAGATCACATCAATGCCTAAGCCAAAATACATGACATTGCAACACAGGGTCCACACTGCACATATATAGTTAGTATGTCTGTATGTAAAGGCATATGTATGTAGGTGAAATGATGGCGGGGCTGTGGAAGAAAAACAAACTAGAACATTAAAATGCACTTTGGAAATGAAAGGTGCAAAGCACTTGGCATACCATCACGTCAAGCTGGTGTTGAAAGGACTTGACTTCATTTGCGCATGTGCCTGAGGGACACTTGTAAGTGGGCGCAAGACATGGGCATGTTGGGTGGAAAAGATCGCCCGCGCGCACGCACGTACACACAACGCAGACGGCTGTACGTGTAATCTGTGACTTACAGCGTCTGGTCGACGAAATTACAACTAATCAGTAGTGACAGCGTTTTGCCACATTCACTGAAGAGATACAAAAACATGTGATGAGGCATGTAACACATGAAAAAAGGAAATAACGCCATTAACAGTAACTAGCGTTAACTGTTGTAAGACGGTGATGGCGGCAGGATAGCTACATACATACGTACATACATACATAAATATTTAAACGAGTAACCTTGGCTTCAGCCAGCCGTTATAGCAGCAAATTAACAAGACTGCCAGCCGGCTATACATACAGCCCTTGTCGTCGTCTGGCCCTAGTACATTCGAATTCCGTTATATGTACAAAATGTTTAGTATGCTGGTACAACTGCGATAATGACGTTATTTTGATCCATCAGTAATTATATATATGTATGTAGGTATGCATATGCATCTATCTACCGTATGTACTTGAGCCTTGGCCTTCACTTACCTTGAATTGTCATAACGATTTAATGTTTAGCACGAGTTGGACAAGAGCAAATGTATACAAGAAATGAACAAGGCTGGCTGGCTGGCTGGCCGGCTGGCAGGCAGGCGTGCAAAAACCAACTGTCCGGCTTATGGAAACACGAGTACCTACTAACTACAGCTTCATGAAGAGGAGGAAGTTTATCAGTTAGCAATTTAAGTAGTGCGCAAGCTTGCGCGTGGAAGGTATGTTTTATACAGATATACATATTAATAAATATCGCAAAAAACAGATCAATTTGGGAAATACCTTATTAAGCAGCAAATATACATACCAGGGAAGCCAACTCGTGGGGAATTCCCCGAATTGCGGGGATTTTGGACTTTCACCTTGCGTAAGGAATCGGGGAAGGAATAAGCCATTTTTGAGGGGAATTTTAGCTCGTTCAATTCTAGTATAATAAAGTTTCAAATGGCCAAAAATTACCGTTGGTCTTTTAGAATTTTCCTTGTCGCATTTGCTTTCATATAAATAACGAGTAAATAAACCTAAAGAACCCGCATGGCATTAAGACGCCCAGAATTGAATTTCAAAAACTTAAAAAAATATTTCAAATTTTATTAAGAGTAATAAGAGATCCGAGTGCCATATTTCATCAAAACCTTGCAGCCGTTTCTGAGTGCAGAGCAGTCTGCCATGTTTTTATTTTCATCGAATTTCAAATCACCTTATACCGTAATTCATCCAACTTACTGAAGAATCAAACATTCGAAAAGTTCAAACTAAATATTTCTTAACATTCTTTCGTTTGACTGCGGTGTTTTTATATTTAATACTTTTTGAATTAGTTAATTGAGCTAGACCTTTCAAACAGGTGGCAGCCCTCTTCAATAGTATTTTCAAGTTAAATCATTGTTAACCCTTCTTCGCCGGACACTGCGATACACATTTTAATTAACCGATGATTTAAGTGGAATTTTAATTTGCAAACATGTGGCAACCCTGCAGTTCACAAATAAAAATTTTCAACCCCCCTTCGATTGATAGCCATATTTTAATAATTCATTCAACTTATAAAAAATTTGAATTTAACTTTTCAAACAGGTGACAACCCTCTTCCAACACCCCAAAAATATTCTTAGGGTTCAAACTAAAGATTTCCTAACACTCCTTCGCTTGACATCCATATTTTTATATTTCGTATAACTTGTGTAGGTATAAGTAAACAAAATTCGGCATTTCAAGCAGGTGGCAACCCTCTTCCCAATATTATTATATACTACTTTCTCAAACCCCTTTCGTTAGGCACCCATATAGTGATAAATATTTGTCTTACTTAATATGATTTTTTAAACAGGTGGCAACCCTCCTATAATTCAGCTAAGAAACAACGCTTTTCAAAACTATTTGGATTGATACCCAGTTTGTAATAATTTATTTATTTTTTTTTAATAATTTGAATATAATTTTTTAAAAGGTGGCAACTCTTTTCAAAAAAGTAAAACCTTATTGCACATCTACAGTCCAAAGGCTTTTAGCTGGACGCCTCATTTTAGAAAATCGAACGCACGGTGCGGATTTGATGGCATTGACTATTAAATAATTTATTAAGAATTTATAGATTTATTTTTATATGGAAGTAAACCGCAAAAACTTCGGCGAAAAGATTCTAAAACGACACTTGCACTTTATTATAATAGAATTGAGTGGCCTACAAAACTGCATACTCAAAATCTTTCTAGAGAATCGAATTAAAAAGCTCGAAATTTTTACGAAAGTTTGTTGATTTTATTTTCCAAATATTGCACAAAGTTTGAAACTTGGATTTATACGGTATTTGTTAAAGAATGAACTATATTTTTATATATAAAACTCAAATTAAATAAAAATAATAATAATTGGTGCGACTAAAATTTTTTCGACCACTGTATGTGTGTATGTAAATATTATATAAACATTTATTATTCTTTATTTGTTAACTAACTTTATAAAAGTTTGGTTTGGTTTATGAATAAATAGATATGCAATTCATTAAAAATAAAATAAACAGAAAGACCAGCAATATATCAAGATACATTTTTTTTTTTTTTTTGTAAATATTTAAAGAGATATCTATGGGTGGGAATTTTGCGAAGTTTCGGACAAAATCGGGGAATCCTCATAAATGAATTGGCTACCCTGATACATATGTAAATACATAGTTTAGTTTGCGCGCGTGATGATTGCTTCTTGCATGACTACCAGCCTGCTGTCCATAGCCGGAATGGTCATCCGTCGGTGGCACAAAAGAGATTGTACAAATAAATAAGTACCTAGATATGTATTCTTATGTGGTGTACATATCTATTTTTTGTCTGCGGTGACCTGTTGGAATATATCAATTGTCAGTGAAAGGAGCTTCCGCATGGAATGCAAACAGCGGCATGTTGATAAGTACTAAAGTAATAAAAAAAAATAATAATGAACTATTTATTTGCAGTGAATAGTGAAAAATTTGCACAGTTTGTGGGTTAAACTGACCGTGGAACTGATTCTGTGGAATGGATTTCTAGTTAAAAGAATGGTCTTCCGGCCTCTTAAACCCACTATCGGTCGAAACCGGAATAGTTCCAATAAAAAAATGTTCGTCCATTTTAGAAGTCCAGCATAACTTGAAGTTCGAAGGTCATTTAGAGGTTACGATTTGGTAAGTAAAATTTTTGTATTTTTCGAAAAAAAAACATATCCCTCCATTTGGCAGTTGGTACAAAATTGGGTCAACTTGTCACAAAACCATTTTACAATTGGCATCATGCAAGAAAAATATTTTCGACTACAAGAAAAATGAGTACCATAAAAACTCCACTGTTGGCATCGAAAACTTACGCTTGATTGTTAATAAAAATAATTATGGAGGAATCCCATGAAAAATGTAAGCCCATCGTTGATGCTATTACTTTTTGTGATCGACAAAGAATCACTCCTCGAGGACACAGAGACGATGGATCTTTATATCAAACAGACGAAATTACCGAAAAAATGGCAATCAACAGTTCTCGATTCGCGTCCGGTATCTGGATTCTTCGACAACGAAGCTCCGTGAAGGCTTTTTAGAATTTTTAAAAGTCAAAGACGTTTCGGGAGAATGCCTAGGAATAACTTTCAAGAAGTATCTTTCGAAAGCAGGTATAGATTGTTCGTACCTTTATGGCCAAGCATATGATGGAGTCTCAGCGATGAGTGGTGAATTTCACGGAACGCAAGCCTACATATAATCGGATTTTCCTCTTGCCATTTATGTGCACTATGCAGCACATATGTAGAGAATGCAGCTTGTCATGTAGCTGGCATCAGGAGTTCGTTGGGGACTTTTGCAGCTTTATATGATTTTATCCGATGGCCAAAATATCCTTCAATGGAAAGTTTTGATTATTCAAAACGAGGATGGGCTCGATGTCCCGAAATGTGATAACAATCTGGAGTTCTGGAGGGCTTTGACTTCACCCTGAATGCATAGATCACAGCGCCTCAGAAATGGCTTACAGAAGTCCGCCTCTATCTATGTATATTCCCTCGAGATAGGACTGGGTTGAGCGGGGTTAATCGAAGAAGGGAGCGGTAAACTTCTTCACGGACGGATCAAAACTTGAAGATTTCGTATGTCAGAAACTATACACAAAAACTATATTGAGGCTTCCGTACTTTTGCAGTGCCTTTCAGGTGGAAATAGCTGCCATCAAGGAAGCGGAAGACTCACTGCTAAAGGATGTGATGGTGCCCTCGAGATCGGTAAAGGAATGTCTGACTTCTCTATCAATCCCGTCGGAGTACTTTTTAATAAGGTTAGTTTAGGTACCGGATTACAGTGACATCGCAGGAAACTGCGTGGCTAATGACTTTGGCGTTGGAAAGCCAACCTTAAAACGATATTCCCAGATAAGAAGCAACTAGGGACGCCTCTGTCCTCCTACGGTACACTCTTGGATGGTTGCGCCTATTGCTAGCTTAGTGAGCGCTAGACTAACACGCATACTTCGTACTCGCTATAATGAAATTGCATTCTGCTAAATACCTAATACAACTGACAAAAGAAAGCGATGCTCCTTTTGTGACATAAAAAAGAAAAAGTATATGTTTATCTTTATGCAGCGCAAGACACGAGTGATCCATTGTTACCCCTTAAAGGTGCCGAAAAATTAAGTTACCTCTCAAGGGCTAATGATGGCGGTCCTGACAGGCCATTGTGCGATTGGTATTCACGCAGGCAAGACTGGGAATTCCACTTGCGCTCATAACACAGCTCTGCGCCTAGGGATAGAATAGGAAAAGATATGATAAGCTCATTAAATTCCCAAAAAAACAAGCTAAGAATTCTAACAGGTACCTTAACAGATCATTGCAGATTGAGAAGTAATAATTCATGCCGTTTCTGTGATAGGGCAGCTGAAACTTCTCAACACGTACTCCTCGAATGTGATGCAGTGGCGAGGAGAGGAAATAATTACCTAGCGTCACCAAACCCGCAACCGAATCAGATGCACTTGATGTCACCAAAAAACCTACTGGCTTTTCCTAACGGAGTTAGGATTGACCGAAGTGTTGTAAGGAGCAAGAAGGCACAATAGACCTCCTGATCGCAGTGTATTCCTCAACTGAATGCCTATATACATATCTACCTACCTAACCTACTCTTGATACAAGTATTTCTTTACAATTATTTTTCACTAATATATAAACCGTATTCTGTACTATACTATTTTTACTCTGATTTGTTCATTGTATGTATGAATGTACATATATCAGTATGTATTACAACATTTTTTCTCACTTTGCATTCGCACAAGCTGATCAAGGTCGCTGATTGGTGATCTTGACCAAATACTTAAATGTTTGCGTAGGTCATTGTTAAAAAAAATTGCCAGTATATGTACCAACATCACTAAATTATCATGGGTATGCAGCATGCAACACCTCTTCTTTGCTGACGCTGTCCACAACAACAGTGCCATTCATTCATGCTTACCCATGGAGCTCTCAGTCATTGGTCGGTCGAATGTAGAAATTGAGTTAAAAGAGAAACTAAAAAAAAGAAACACAATCCAGACACACAAATTGATGAAACCCAAAAGCGAAAGAAGCACAGTGTCTTTAGAATGATAACGAGCAAGCGCATTCTCGGCAGGGAAACAAGAACATGTTGCATCTACTTACAGACATACTAAAAATATGCACGTATGTAGGTACATATGTACATATATAGGTATGCCCATATCTCAATGCATTTGCGTGTCGATTAAGTGCATATAAAAGGACCCACAACCTTCGGAGTTAGCATCAGAACTCAAGCAAGCGAGTGCTAGTGAACATCCATTAGTAGCGCTTCCTAGTCCACAGTCATTTTAATTTGCAGTCAGCAAACGATCTTAATCGAGATGAAAGTCGCCATGCTTACATTTGCATTCGGGATATTCGCATTAGTGTCCTGCGCCAGTGCTAGCAGTAATGCTGTAACTTACATCACTACACCGCTCTTACGCGCCTATCCGTATGTCTATAACGCCCATAGTTCATCGCTGGTCACACCCACGCAGCAGCAGTTTCACACCCAGGACGGCTTGGGACAATACGCTTACGGCTATGCAGAGCCT
>NW_016169168.1:0-1830 GCF_001687245.7 Rhagoletis zephyria
ATTGCAATTATTAAAAGTTCTAGCAATAAGCAAAACAATTCGCATGTGTTAAAAACAACAGTTTCTTATAAATGAGTGAATTTATGATTAACTATGAAATACTAGTTCGCGTTTAACATTTAAATATTCTTGAAGCTTTGGTGGAATCGGCAGCTTTGAAATTTCTTCAGATGCGGTATGTTGCTGTATAACACGTCGGCACAAGTCCTGCAACTGTGGCATTTTGAAATAGCGACTAAGTGGATACTTCAATATGACTGGACAGGGCGGTTGCAATTCATTCTGTACTTTTACGAAACATACAAAATTATCATTAGTACAACGATATAGAATGTCTTCTATCATTTCCACAATAGATTCGTATTGTAATTCCTCAAAATGCCAATATCCATCACGGTATTCTAAGCGATAATGAAACGTTACGTTCACAATTCGAAAACTTAACGTAAACTGGCAGCCACGAGTTTCCGAATCACGCACCAGAAACGAACCGGTGGGTTTGTCGCTTAGTTGCCTTTGTGCGTCGAGCCTTGATATTTCGCCCCAGTACCAAACTTGGCTAGCGTTGCAATATGAAATATGGAAAACAAATGTTTGATGGTTAGAAAGCTTAAATCACACTAAAATAAACGTTTTTTCATTAACAAATTTGTTCATACATACATTACACGGCCGGAACAAGTATTGGCACAGCAAATTTTTCACAATATTTGCAACAATTTTTATTATAATATATTTCCGCCAATTTTGTATAAAAATATGGCTTATTCTGCAAACCATAAAAATATAACTCCTAAGCTTTGGCCAAAACTCGCGAAAATTCAGCAAATTTTCATGCAAAATTTTGAATTTTTTAATCAGATTTTTTAAATTTTTTTGAGTACGCAGATTTGTAGTAGTAGTGTAGTTAAGGAATTATATTTTTATGTTTTTTGTTGTAGAATGAACCATATTTTTTTACAAAATTGGCGGAAAAATATTAGAATAAAAATTTGTTGCATATATTGTGAAAAATTTGCTGTGCCAATACTTTGTTCCGGCAGTGTATATCTACATAGGTAGTATGTACCTATTTTTATTTGGTATACATATGAGCCGTTAATTTTGAGAGTGGGACCTCTTCTGCTTAAATAACCGGCTACTTGTAACCGAATGCATCAGTAAATCGCTCTATCATCATAAACTAACTGTAATTGAAAACTACTGTAAATTGTTTTTCCACATTTTTGAAGTGAAACTTTAGCTCAATAAAATTGTTAAATGTAGTCAGAAACTAATGACAAAACCTTCTACCTTTGGTTGATGAGTTTGGTTGACAGACCTCCGCCAAACTATGCTATTTTGAAAGAAATTTTCCCATTAAAATGTAACTAAGGCTTATTGTAAAATTGCGTAAGTTGAGCAAGCGATAAGACCGTGGATAATGTGTTGATACAATGTTGGTAGAAAAGATACGGTTTCATTGCTGAGATAAGAAGCCTGCATACAACTTATTAGTTGCGTTCCAGGTGTTTCACGATTTGCAGGTTTTTACAGTAAGTGGTTCCCGGTCACCACCTTCCATATAGTTTACTACTTTTCTTGTGAATCCTGTAAAACCTGCAAGTCGTGTAGTACCTGGAACAGGGCTATTATATATTCCATTAATAGTTCTTAGAGCGAAAATACAAATCATCAACATCTTCTATTTCTAACACTTAGTAGATTGTAATGCCAAATGTGCGCAACCACAGTTAGATGCTTGTTATCAACTAGGTTGCGCAGGTTAAATATTTTCTAGTGGTGTTCCCCATCGTTTTAGTATAGCTGTCTGCAATGTCAGAAATAAGG
>NW_016169168.1:14571-17896 GCF_001687245.7 Rhagoletis zephyria
TAGTTTTGTAATTATTTTAACCATCAAACAATTGACATGCAACCAAACTGTCCATTAAAATTTATACTTATAAACTATGCATATCGCGGCATTCTTATCCGCTCCAAAAAGCAATTGCTAATTCTTGATAAACGTCTTTAATGTTATATTTATTATTAATGGGAAATGTTACTTTCTTACCTTAACATTTCCGAACAAGCGGTATACATTACGTGGTTGGGTCTTGGTTCGTTTTGCAGCCACTTTTTTACAATGAAGCGCTTATAATCATGAGTAAAGGGTACCATTTGCTCTTCAATAAGCTGTGTTTTGTGTAAAATTGAACTGCAACTGAGGCTCACGTATCGGAGAGTGAGTTAAAAATTCATCTGAAGCATTTATCGTACCTCCGGCACAAGCTCCGCCAATGTCATTCTCATCGCCAACATCGTTGCGATGACGCAACGAAGAAAAGCGCAAACCCATTTTCTTTTCGCAACCGTTGGAATACATTCTTTTCGTCTTTACGCTTACGACCAGTCGGCTGCTTAGCCCGTGCTCTTTATTAGTATTCGAATCGTAGCACTACTTGGGTTTCTGATACAAGCCGCCTGCAAAGGGACGAAGGAGGTCAGGCTACCGCTGGGAATTCACGCCGATGACACACCAATTCCGACGGTGAATAATCCCAAAATACTCGGAGTAACAATCGACAGCCTGCTCTCCTTCTCTGCGTACGCAACCGCTATTGTCAAATAAATTACAGAGCCGCAAAAAGGTCCTTAAGTCGCTAGCCGGCAGTACTTGGGGCAGAGACAAAGAAGCGTTGCTGGCAACATACAAGGCAATAGGCCGGCCGGTTTTAAACTACGCAGCACCAGTGTGGTCGCCGGGGACTAGTAGGACGCAGTGGATGAACCTACAGACAGTATAAAACCGGATGCCTCCTGATGTCACCAGAACACTACCTCCACGGTGAGGCGAAAATGCTCCCAATTAGAGAGCACAACGCGATGCCCTCGCCAAGGCACATCAGGAGGCATCCATATAAACTGACGGACCAGGTCCAGAGGTTCATTAAGCAGCCTCTGGACCCGTCAGCTTACAGACAGGCCCTGAACGGCATTCACAGGGACGCAGTCTCGAGTTATGTAGACTCTAGACCCGTGAATGCCGTTCTAGGCACACAAACACAGAAAATCGACGCTACGGAGCTCCATCTGCCTCGGGAGACCAGAACAACAATAGCCCAACTTCGCTCTGGCTACTGCAGCAGGCTAAATTCCTACCTGAGTAGGCTAAATGCTGATGTGCCAAATGAATGTCCGGCATGCGGAGAGACCCCTCACGACTCGAAACATCTCTTCGCATGCCCGGAAAACCCCACAACCCTAACGGCGTCGTCCCTATGGACCGACCCCTCGCTTCTTGGGGCTGCCGTTAGTGGAACTCGTGACCACGACTGAGATACCGATCTGGGCGGGGTTGTTGTAGCCGCTATAACAACAACAACAACATACAGACGAGCCATCAACGACATCCATAGAGAGTCAGTCACCACCTACCTCGACTCTCGACCCATGAATACCGTAAAAGGAGCCCAATCACCACCTGTAGAAGAGACGGAGCTTCAATTGCCTGGCTCAATTACGGTCTGGATACTGTAGCCGCCTTAACAGCTACCTTTCCAGACTCGACCCCAATATCCCCAATGAGTGCCAGGCATGTGGAGAATCCCCCCACGACACCAACCACCTCTTTACATGCCAGCTCGATTCGACTCGGCTAACACCCCTCTCCCTCTGGTCCGAACCCATCGAAACAGCTCGATTCCTGGGCCTCCCGTTAGTTGAGCTTGACGAAAATGATTGAAAGTAGACCCGAAAAGGCGGGGCTTAGTAGTGCCACTACAACAACAAGAACAACAACCAGTGCTCGTACTAAAAAAATGTAGTTTGGTAGAATCTGGGGAAAAATTGTAATCTTAGTTTTACAATAGTTGATTATTTCTTATCAGTATTACGAAACGGAAAATATAATAAGTACTTATAGTGTCGGACATGTTTAATAGGGCGGCATTTTAACAATTTTTTACTATTTTTCTTTTGTTTGTTTAATGTTTATAATTTTTTTGTGAAAGTACCTATAGCTCGCTATCTGACAAAAACCTCATAAATCGAAAATTCAAACTTTCTGCAAAAATTAATATAATTCTGCATTTTTTCCTAAATTGCAAGAACTTTTTATTTTTTGAACATACTTTGAAAGATTGCTGTAACTTTGCAGGGTGTTGCCAGCTTTTTTAATCACATACATAACTTTGTGTTGAAAAAATTTCCGCACTTAAAATTAGGAAAAAAAAAGATAAATGATAGATCATGACTAGCAAAAAGAAAATACTCAAAAACGCAAATAGGTGGTATATTCCAGACCTTGCGAGCACTGAATGTGATACGAGACTCGCTCGTTTGCTACTGTGAGCGAGGGTTTTATCTTGCGGTTGCGCTGGTAACAAACCGGATAAAACCCTGTGTGTCAACTGGTGTGTATAACCCTACGTCTCCACCTTCTACTAATTGTATTTTAACATTGTCAACTTTCTGTTTTAATTTTGTCCCGCTTTCTCATGTGGGCTACTACTTGCTATCTTAACATTTCATTTTCGAAACTGTTCCAATCCAATCAGATCAATGTGCCTTATGTAAATGGCGCGGTAAAAGCGCAGTTAGTCAACGACGTGGCGTAAACGTAGGTTGACGTACGTAGCAGCATATCACATTTACTGTTGATAGAGAGAGAGAGAAGCAACGGCAACGTCACCGCCATGCGGTNAATCCCATAAGGTAGATCGTGCCTGCGTCAACCTACGTCTACGTTACGTCGTTGACTGTTTGATCTTTAAGAAATTCAGCAATACAGATATGGTTTAAAAGTGGAAATTTGCGGTCTCCGCAGGAGGTGGAGTCGTGGGGTAATGTTGGGATGCCAGATATAAACTCGCCAGAAACCAATGTAAAAATCGGTGTATTTTGTGTTGTAATGGGGCAATATTGTTTCGCATTGTACCTTTTAAAAGATTAGTACACCAAATAGTACAAAAAAAAATCACACAAAAACTCCTGCAGGGCTTTTTGCTAAAATAGTGTATAATATTTTTTAGGATTTTGTTTTGGGCTTAGTATCGGTTTAAATTTACTTCACATATACGCCTAGGTACGAACTTTCGACAAAATTATTATAAATAGATATGTATGTAAATAAAATTTTTTCACTTTTTATACTATGTCCCCACCGAAACTTAACCACGTAGTTACGACTGTTGAGTTGGTTATCCCGAAAACCCTCT
>NW_016169169.1:0-17892 GCF_001687245.7 Rhagoletis zephyria
CAGTTGTGATACCTAATTAAAAAAGTAAATAAAGTAAACATATTAGAGGTCAGTTTGTTTTTTAAACTACACACTTATGTCTATATAACAAATATTTATAATTATTAAAAAGTAACAGCCAAGTTTTTGTGTATGTATGAGAGTACACGCGCAATAAAGAATTGATTTTTCTATAGTGCTAATAAACTTTTTGTAAACTCATACGTGATGTGTTCTTTTTTTTGGAAAAATATATTTTCCCGCATAATACACATGAATATATTTGAGCAGTATTTAACCATTTCCAAAGCTTAACAAATAAAAATGCAAACAAACTTAAAATCTTGTTGAAAATAACTAATGATAAACTAATAAAAAATTAGGTTCAGACAATTAAAATATTGTTGGTAAATTAAACTAATCGCCCAGTTCAGAGTAGCAACACATAATCAACTTTTTAATCTAGTTATGCCTAACTACAAGGAGCTAAGTCAACATAGTGTAATAAGCAGAGACCTAGAATAACAATTATTTCATGGTGGAGTATTGAAAATTCATCAAAATTTTCGAAAGAATTATAAAAGTCTTTTGATAATAATTATGTGTGAGAAAATTTTTTTAAGTCATCGATGACTATTATTTTAAGACTTTTATAATAAAAGTCTTCTCTTAACAATTATCAGCGAGATAAATATTTTTAAGTCTTCAAAGACTTTTATTTTGAGAGTTATATTAAAAAAGCCCTGTCATAATAATTATCATTGAGATAAATATATTCAAGTCTTCAAAGAGTCTTATTTTGAGACTTATATTATAAAAGTCTATTGATAATAATTATGAGTGCGAACAATTTTTTTAAGTCTTAAAGGATGGAGCCAGTTCGGAAACAGTTTGGAACTTATTGGGAGGCTAGATGCATTAAACTACCCAAGAGTTTGTCGTAGATACGATTTTAAGGCGAGATTTATTTAATATCATAGTTGAAAAAATTGTTCGCACGGAAGGTGCCACAGACCTATGCCCAGCGTCAACAAGTAACTACGCGGATGGTTCCAAGCTAAAATAAAGAGTAGGAAGCGGGATTCACTCTAGTGAACTCGCACTAAAACTCTGTTTTCTCTGACCGGACCACTATTGTGTGTGTTCCAGGTAGATTTAAACGCCATAATGACTGCCGGTCGGTGGCTCACAGCTTCAGCCCTTACAGAATGACCTATCCCTATATACTCTAACACTAAAGCTCCTATTAAATATCTAAAATCCAAAGGAACAATGGCCATAAAATGCATATTGATTGTCAGCCTGCAGGCGGTTAAATTCTCATTGATGGTTGTACGCAACTCCAAAGCCAACGACTTGGTGAGAAAAGGAACGAAAATATCCGTGGTAAATTAAAGGCGTGGGCATACCTTTAACTTTCTCAAACACAAAATCAATGCTGAACTCTTTGAGCAGGTAAATATCAGTTGGACCAGGAGACCCACCTGTCCATCTACCAGACAAACTTGTACAAAAATTTATGTAAAGCGATTTAAGGGTTCCACTCGCCTGGAACGCTCCTCTCACAGATTAGCAGTTGGGGTAATAAATAGCCTGATACTGCCTGGGGTATTTACCCGGTCGGTTCTGGTAGGATATACTGGATCTCATGGCCTCATACATACACACATACATATACAAATTTTCACACTTACCTTAGATTTTCCCATAAGTAATCTAATAGTAATTTCTTTTTTTGTTTTTTCTCGGCTTCGGAACAAATTCCTATATCTAAGTCCATGATAAGTGCATGAATTTTGCCACCTTCCCAAGATTTCCACAGCCATCTTGGAGTATAAAATAAAATCGCCTGCAATATGAAAGAATGCAATAATTAAGTTTTTTACTGTAGAAAAATATGTATTGGAAAACGATTCGATAAAAGAGAGTGATAAATACATAAATAATTTATTTTAGTAATTATTTACTTAAATAAGAATTATTTTAAATATTTTTAATTGTGAATTTGAGATGGGATAGTCCGCAATGAATGCTAATGCTTTAAAGTTTGTAAATTTATGATGTATATTTGTATTGCACATACGTACGAGTATATTACTGAAAGTAATTGTGTCTTGGCGATATTTCGATATATAAAACCCGTAAACTATAATTAGCCTTTCATCTACTGCAAAAACAAATTTACATTTATAGCACTTCGGACAATGGTTGGTCATAAATCAAATGCAATTATGCAGGACCGCAGACTATATGGTAGGCAATTTGGACTTCAGCTGTAACGTGCACGTATTATTCCCATTCATAAGGGACTTGAGAAGTGACCAAGTGACCGACCGAGAGGCGATCTCGCTTTACGCCGACGAATTCAAGATGGATTGCGGTGTGGGAGTGGAAGTCTACTACGACGAACTCGGTGTTGCCCTGTCTCTACGATTGGGAAATGATCTTCCAAGCCGAAGTTCTAGCGATACTAGAAGCTTTTAAAATGCCCGGCAATAGATTCGGGTACAACAATAGTGCTTCCGCTTTCCAAATCCAAGCTAGTTAGGAAATGTAAAGTGATACTGAGCTCAGTGTCTCAGTCAACTACCGTCTCTCTAGTCTGGGTTTCCGGGCATATGTAGGAACATAGAAGGCAATGAGAAGGCGGACGAACTGGCGAAGGCAGGAACTGGTTTGGATGAATTCCAAACGGTGGCACTGGGTTACCCCCTTGAAATAGTCCAAAGACAGATTACTTCGCATTTCCTTTAACTGGCTAGACGTAGATTCAGATATACATATGTACATCTAACTTAGCGAGAAATCTATGGTCTGGCTACAACAAGACGAAGACCTTAAACCTGCTTATCAGATCAAGGCCAGAGGTACTCTGAATTTTAGCAACCATCACGGCGCCGCCAATAGGCAAAAATAAGTGTACCCCATAATGCATATGATTTTCCGCAACTGTCAACTAGATGATGACGAAGAAAGTGTCCATAAATTCCTTTGTGAATGTTCCAGACTTTCGATTATTAGGCACAAAACATTAGGAAAATACCTGGTTGCACAGCTAACCGACCTATCAGGTGCTACCATACCGATTTCGCTAATCGGTGGATTCATTACAGAATACAAATGGTTCGACCTAGCAACATAGAATAAACATAGACAAAATATCCCCCGCGAGAAGTGCATCAAAATGGCGCAACAACGCGCTAATTGTGTCCTGGAAAGCAACTGGGAAGCACTGTATGCAGCCAACCATACAGATCTATTCAGTAGACAAAGTGTTAAACGACGTCCGGTTTTAATTTTAAAACATCTTGACTTTAACAAAATTAAAAATCTGTGACTATTATTCGCCCAGCAATTAGATATCAATTTTAAAATTCGCTTTCAAAGCCAAACCCAACTCTTGTCGAATGCATAATCTTCTTAGTGTTTTTCGGAAAGTAATTTGTCTGTCAGCTCCAAATACCACGTGATTATTTCTTCTGTGTGGCTTATTAGTATCAACCACAAACCATCATCACTTGCACGTCATTTGCGCATTTAATGTTTTCCACTTATTTTGACAACCTTTACTTGCATGCGTTTTAATTTAAAATTTCACAATTTCTTCGCAATGGAAGTCCTTCAACAAGAAATGCTACTTAAGCGCTCACCATAAGTTAAATAAACATTACGCTAGCAAACAACATTGTTCCACTGTGCTGTGTTTGCTGCCTGCTGACGCATTTGTCCCTAATAAAATTACATTTCAGAATAGCAACAATTGATTGGCTCAATGCTCCAACTATTAACGCACAAAATAAACAAACTAATGCCAAATGTGATTAAATGTCCGAATGTGAAAATTTATGTTGATGTCGGTGACATATTAATAATAACTTGTATCGTAAATTAGCCAACAATAACACCTAGAAAATAATACGTTGTAAATAACATAAGCCCCGTGCCATCAATTTAATTTTTTTGAATTTGAAATGTTGCGAGCGGTGGCAATTTTCCTATTTTGCCGACTGCTTATGGGGGCGCCATTGTTCTGTCTGTCATTGCTGGCAAATAATCCTTTTCGTAGGTGTTTCTTCAATTCACGCGCCTGTTGTTGAAGAAGGCGACAAAAGTGGCATTGCCGTACGCTGCAAGTCATAATCGATTTTGTTTTTTTTTTTTAGTAGAAGCATCTATGTATTTTTTTTATTATTTACTTTACTTCAACCAACACAACGCACATGTCAGGTCTTGATGCCGCCAAATGTGAGCGATCAACGCTATTTTATGATGAATCTTAATATTTCGGGCACACTCGCAGTAAAGTTAATTAAATCCATTGTATTTATTAAAGCAACACACCATATTGCTATAAAATTTTATTATTGAAAAAATGTAGCTGCTTTCTTAGGCTCTGATAAACATTCGTATGAACGACGGAAAAGCAGATGACTTAAGACGCAGGAAAATCATACTCCTACTACAACGGACAAATGCATACAAGCGAATGTACATACATGCATACACTGCCGTAAGAAAGTATTGGCACAGCAAATTTTTCACAATATATGCAATAACTTTTATTCTAATAATTTTTCGCAAATTTTTTTACAAAAAATTTCTAAACTTTGTGCGAAACTCGCGAAAACTCAATAAATTTGCATGCAAAATTTCAGTTTTTTAGTCAGATTTTTTGGAATTTTCTTGAGTATGCAGTTTTGTAGCGCATTAAATTCTAATATATGTAATGCAAGTTTGGAGTAAGTCAAAAACCGTGTTATTTGCGATTTTTTTTTTTGTTGGAACATTTTTTTTGTATGGAAGAAACTGCGTAAAAAAATTGCCAAAAATCAACGCTAAGTCGTAGCTTCTTCAAATTTCCACTTGATTAGAATAAATTTATTGGGCGGCAAATCTGAATACTCAAAAAAATTCTTAAAAATTGGATTAAAAAGTTTTTACATGAAAATTTTTTGAATTTTCGCGAGTTTTGCACAAAGTTTAGAAATTATGTTTTTATGTATTTTTGTTGTAGAATGAACCATATGTTTATAAAAAATTTCGCAGTGCGAATACTTTTTCCCAGCAGTGTATGTATGAGACGAAACGTGTATGCAAGAATTTTTCTGAGCTTATTAATTTTGGCATTGACTGTTCTTGAGTAAAGTCGATGAAATTTCATATTTTTAGATTTATGTGTGCAATCAAAATTTTAATTATTAATGGAAGAGGTGAAAGTTCAGTTAATTTATAACGGCAATGTGCTTTCTACAAGAAAAAGCTTTTAGATCAGTGCTAAAATTCTGGGTTGTGTATGCAAATGTAAAGCTATTTTCTAATAAAATGAAAATATTTTGATCTTAGTTTTTCAAAGGCATAAAGGTAATGCTTGCTTAACTCAGTCGTTACAGAAATTCTAGCTAACTTTTCTCAAATTTATTTTCTAATACCTAATCAATTTCGCAGCACCATGCCATGAAATGAATTTCCTTAGGGGTTTGTAATGTTCCAGATTCTGGACGGAGCGATAACCGCTCTCTGGAGTGGACCATATAATCTCAATTGGGATCTACGTTTTTCAAGAGCGTCAGCCCTTTCATTGCCGTAAAAACTCTCATAAACACCAAAATGGCACCCCTTTACGCGTGATTAGCTGGTTCAATAGAGTTTGGCAGTTGTCAATAAGCTTAGATGTAGTTTTGACTGTGTGCAGGTCTTTTAATTCTGTATGACACCGGGCCCAGCATTTATATCCTCTAGCATGCAGCCAAGAGTATGGCAGAATCTGCAAGTGTTCCTTTCAGAAATTATTTTCTTGTAGGGATTTTTCAAGGATAATTTTGTAGCATTTTGTCTGTGAGTTTGAGCCAGGGTAGACAGAAACTCTTAGTTCGAGCGAGCGGGTGAGAAAACTCCTCCTCAATGAGGTTCTGGGATTTTCTATGCACGGCAAATAAATGTGTGCCGTTGGTTTGTATACGCTGAGACGTGTAACTGTCTGTTGATGCACTCGCTTGTGTAAGTCGACTGTGGTGGACCGAACGCTCGGTGTGCATACCACACAGGCCATTTTTTGCATAAACGCACAGTAGAGGTCTTATACCAACGACATCGATGTTGGTGAGTTAGTAAAAAAAAAACGAACGAGACTTACCAATGAAAGACGACGACTGGAAACCACCTAAGCTTAATTTCATTGCTTCAACCATATTCAAATCGCAATTTGCAAAGTGAGTACCTCTTGTCAGTAATAGTATAAAAAAACACCGAATTTAAAAAAAAAACCATTCGAATTAACAAAAAAAAAAACAACCGAGAATAAGCGAATCAAGAGCAATCCATCTTGAAGCACTAACTAACTTGCAGTGAAAAATTATCAACTGTTAAAAATAATCAACTTATAGTTAGCTTTTTGATGGGATTTTAAATAAATACCACACTTTTAATTAACTATAACAAAACCAACTTAAAGTGAGTTGCAAAGTCGTGCAGAAGTCATACAGGTGTAATTGGAAGTTTGTTTTCCTTAAAAGTTTCTATTTAGAGATCCTCATACAAAAACTACTTTGAATAAATTTGTTTTCTATACTTCACAAATTCTTTTTCGAATTCAGAACGAATGAAATTTCATATTATCATTTTGATGTTATGTCTGACGGAATTCCAATATAGGACCGCCTACTGCAGAATATGTAAGCAAAAATGCAAAGTTGAATATAAATTAATTAAACAAAAATACAATAAAATAAAATTAAATAAGAAATTAAACAAATTTTGCGGCCATCGCCCCACAAAAGTAGTTGGCTTTTTTCGGACAAATTATACAGTTAATAGTTAGCACTAGTATTCGCGTAAACAGACTAAAGTTAGGTATAAGCTAAAGTCACTTCCTGCAAGGGTAATGGTTTTCTTCTTTTGAATATACATATATGTACCTACATAAATACAGCACAGTAACTGTGTATAAACTTAATTTACTCTCCAATGAAATTCTCCTACATTAATGTTCAGCAAGCAAATACTATTTAAGTGCGATCGGCATTTGATATTTTCTTTTTCTCATATTTTAATTTTTGTTGCTACATTTAAGTTTCGGTACATGTTTGTTGCTATATGCATTCAACTTGAAAATTGATTTTGAAAATATGCCAAGTTTGTATTGCAGCAGAGCGGTTTTTGTAATTGTTTTCAACAATTATGAAGAAAAAATACACAAACCAGAAGCGCACACACACGTAGGCATATGCATCCAAACGGTAATAAACCAAAGCCAACGATCAACATACAAAGCGTTGGCAAAATTTTACGCTTAATTTCAGTGCAAACGTCATTGATGCATAGCTGCACTTTGAACACATAGGCGAGATGAGTGTGCCGGTCATGAAAATGCCATGGCTGATAGCTGAGCGAATGTACATACATATGTAGAAGTGTATGCAAATATACACAGCGGGAAAATGTAAGCTATGGTAATCGAAAAAATAATCAGTAAAACACATTCGAATATGCATTTTTTTTTGCCACGGCAAAGTGCGAAAAAAAGTAGGGCACTCCATTTTGCTTTACCTATCTAGTAATCGAGGACTGTATACCATTTAATATTAGCGCTTTGGGACTTTTTGTATACGGTGGCATGCTGGTTGCATATTCAACAGTAATATAATCTAGAACTCATAAGAAATACATTACACCATATATCACGCATGTAACGCCTTACTACTTTTCTTGCTGGGCATTGCGCTTGTATCAGTAAAATGTATGTCAGCTTGAATGGATCACAGATGTTGCTCATATTTAGAGAGGTGCATGAAGAATTATACTCATACATAAATATGTCTATACCTTAAAGGATCGATCATTGACCTGCAAGCTTCTTTTTTCTATGAATAAAAACTATTTTGACTTAGATATATTTAGTGAGTGCAATAATAATAATAATAAGTATGTGTGTATCGTTACCTCTCAACCTAAGAGAGGTTATAATTTGCTTATCGACTGGAAAAATTCACTGCCACAGCCAGTCTTAGCCTTACGAATTTGTGGTTAAAGTTGGGGGCTTTCTGCCAAAGTGACTAACTTTCGGTTTAACACCGGCCAATAGTCACCTAGCATACAGAGAGAAAGCTTTACTAGAAACCGGCATAATTTTTAAATTTATACCAATGTGCCAGATATTCAGCAGAGGTTAATGCATAATGCACTAGAGGAGGCACAACAACCTTGAAATCCATTTGAAGTCAGTTTTTCGAAATTCAAAATGGCGGATGCGGTCCACTTTTTAAAAAATGATTGGATTTGTTCGAAACCCGGCACCCGAGAGTTTTTGGGGGGCGCCGATTACGAATCTTAAGTCAATTTTTTTAAATTCAAAATGGTGGATCCAATATGGCGATCAAATTAAAAAAAAGTACTAAAATTAAAACGTTGATACTGAGCGTTTTAAATATTGTCAGGGGTTAAAACACGTATCCAGTGGGTTTCTGGGGTTGCTGATTACGAATTTGATGTCAGATTTTCTAAATTCAAAATTGCGGTTAAGAGTTTCAAAAAAATCCAATCATTTTTTTAAAGTTGGTCGCCATTTTGGATTCACTATTTGGAATTTTGAAAATCTGACATCAGATTCGTAATCAGCAACCCCAGAAACCCACTGGAAACGTGTTTTAACCGTTGACAGTATTTAAAACGTTTAGTATAAACTTTTTAATTTTACTACTTTTTTTTAATTCGATCGCAATATTGGATCCGTCATTTTGAAATTAAAAAAATTGACTTCAGATTCGTAATCGACGACCCCAAAAACTCTCGAGTGCCGGGTTTCGAACAAATCCAATCATTTTTTTAAAAAATGGAACGCTATTTTGGATCCGCCATTTTAATCACGAAAAACTGACTTCAGATCCCTAATTAGCAACCCCAGAAACCCCCTGGTAACAAGTTCCAACCCATGACAATGCGTAAATCGTTCAGTATCAACGTTTTAATTTTACTAGTGTCTTTACGAGAGCATATTTTCGGGAACTAGACCCATTCTAATTGTTCAAGAGAGGTGTGTAATCAAGGGAAAGTTCCCCAATAATACCAGAGTAATTATATGTACAAACCACATTTTTAGCTACATTTTAACATGTCAAGAAAATAAAAAAATTTAGAACATCAGCGTTTTTATAAAAAACCGACCAGCGCGACCTCTAAGAAAACTTTTTTTTTTTCAAAATAAAAAAATACGTGTCTCTTTTTTTATCACAAATAACAAATTCTGATGA
The DNA here is from genome assembly GCF_001687245.7 of Rhagoletis zephyria. Classification (NCBI taxonomy): domain Eukaryota; kingdom Metazoa; phylum Arthropoda; class Insecta; order Diptera; family Tephritidae; genus Rhagoletis; species Rhagoletis zephyria. The sequence continues at coordinate 9,225 of NW_016169169.1, forward strand.
AGCGTTTATGAATTTCCAAAAAGAGTGTTTTTATGAACCACTCTAATATACTCATTTAAAATTATAATCATCTTGATAATCAACACATACAAAATGCTTAACGTACACGGACTCTTTTGCAACCAGGTCAAAACTTGCTATTTTAGCCTATGTAATTTACTGAAATAAAAAAGTCTCCAATACTGAGTGAATTTCGTCATCATATACATAGATATATCACAATTTGACAAACGTTTCTTCAGTATTTTTTGTCAAGTACACCTCCCACGCAACGATGTCAAAACTAAAGTACTCTATGCCTAAAATAAGCAACAAAAAATAAATAACATCATATAAATAGTTCATAGGCATTCTACTATTTGGCACTTAACAAATCGGAAAAACTATTACGTATGACATGTTCCATCAAATGGCCCACAGATTATCTGCTAACATCCAAAAAAACGAGTGGCTTACCCGTAGACGACCGTGAATACTTTGTATAAGTATGTGTGTATAAGACTATTTAGCCAGAGATCTGTCATTAGTGGACAACTTAGCTGCCACAGCTACTAAATCAATACTTAAGGCATTTTCTTTTGTACGGAAAAATGTTGCCTTCTCAGTGCCCTCTACGCACAAATACTAAGGAGAGGGCAATGAAAATGCACTATTTTTTTTAGAAAGAAAATGCCACTCGACTTTGGCGAAATATTGCATAAAACTAAAGGCTAGGAAGATATCAGTTTGAGAAAATACTTTTCTGTGCATAAAAGAATACATTAATCATTTAAACACCGCCCAATAAATGTATAATTGTATACACACGTAGCATAAATATATACGTGTATGTATGTATGTACATGTGATACGTCATAAATAGTACTATACATACATACATAAATATTTAATGCAACAAGCTAACGCCCTCGAACATTAACACTAAGCGGTTGAAGTTTTCGTGCATTTACATACATTCGTTGCTTTTGGAGGGGCAAATTCGCTTTTAATCAGAAAATTTATACTTTTGAAGATTGCACAACAATTGTTTAAACAGACTTGTAAAGAAACAAATAAATAAACATTCGCACTTATGTATTTTTTTTATTCTTTTCCGATCTCCAGCGCTTAAACAACAGCGCTCCATACAAATGTATGTATTTATGCGTGTATGTACATTAGGATGGGTCAATTTGTATGAACGATTTTTTCGACTATGCCTTTATATTACTTTGCTGTAGTGTCGTAAAGAAATGCTTAAATTTTGTATAAAAAGGAATTTCTCTTAAAACTTGCATTAGAAGGCGCAACATTGAAAACTTTCACATTTTCTTCGAAACCTATTTTTGCAATTTTCCAAACTCCAAATTGATTTTAGACCCATAGTTTCTTCGGCAATTTTCTTAGAATTAAACGTAGAATCCTTCTATGCTATACGCGCATATTTAGTAAAAAAAAAATCGGTCCGCCCTTATGTGGGTACATATATGAATATTTATGTAAGTATATATTTGATCGCTAATACACCTATGTATGTATTCATGTATGTAGCTCCGTAAAGTCTGCATCTTTAGCTATATATTTAAGTCAGATTTTCTAAGTTTTTTATATGAATTTCTTGAGTGCGCCGCATTCGTTTGGTGTCACAGCACCATAATAGATGTCGCCGTCGTGGCATATTCAGTGCCTATAAATAAATTTATTATAGTATTTCCCCCTCTGTAATGACGCGTAGACGCTTTTTTAATTTAGTGAATAAGATCTTTGTCCGTTTGAGATGAGTTGGTCTTGACGGCGGTGAGGTGGCGCAAGAGGGTTAGAACGCTAGCCGTAAAAGAAGGCCAGCAGACCGTTTAAATAAAAAAAAAATGTATACGCCATCGTATTGTGTATGTATGTGTGTAGGAGTGTACCTTGTAGGTAAAATAAAAAAATAAAAAATTCGTTGATATTTACTTGACGAAAAATTTACTGCCCTCTTAAGGGCAACACAACGGACAGATTAGTCGTGTCTTAGTGGGCCTACATCTACGGAGGCAACCTGATAACCTAACCTAACCTAAGGGCAGTATCACCATTAAACAAATATGTATGTATGTCTAAAGATGCTTCTTGCCAAGCTTTCAGGTCAATTTCTTACTTTCTACCAGGGTTCGTATTTGCACACACATGCTCTGCTCACACACACGCCAGAAACACATTCAACTTGCACTCACTGCTCATACACATGTGTGTGCATAAGTGGAAAACAAACTCTACTCACAGAAAAGTGTGTGCTGTTTGTTATTAAGCACATGCACATGTGTGTGAGCCGATTTTTGTACAAATTTCAGCCCATGCACATGCACATAATATATTCTTAAAAGAATTTGTTTATTAAACGTTATTTTTTGAAAGACAATTCAATAAAAAGTGAGATGTTGTTTGTTTTTTATATGACAGAAAACATTAAAAAATTATTTTAAGATTTGAGTTAGAATTCGAAGTGTATAAGTTTCTCTACGCATAGCACACACATGTGCGTGTGCTTTACATTAATAAAAAGAAAGTACACACATGTGGCCGTGCTTTTTACCAAACGGTACACACATGTGATGTGAGCAAATTTTTAATTTTTTATATGCACAGCACACGTGTGTGAGCTTAAAATGTTAGGATGTGCTGCACATGTGTGTGCAAATACGAACCCTGCTTTCTACTCTATTAATAATGCTTGAAAAAATTTGGATATGATCATCCCATTGACGAAGTCTCGGATGACTGATAAATCTAAATGCACCCTTCAAACCATTTTCAAGATTATTCCGGGCAGGTCGATATTAAAACACCTCGGCCTGAGATGCACGTGAGGTGAAAGGTAAAAGTTTATGGATATCCTGTTAGAGCAGATCTTATTACACCTTAAGGAGTACCTACTGCTTAATTTTCCTGTACAATGAGAAAAATAGGTCCTACTGAAACAAGAAGATTTTTTTAGCTTTAAATCAGGTAAAAAGCAAAAAAGTTCCTTTTTGATTTAATTAAAATAATAATCCCACCAAAAATAGGAAAGCCTTCTTATGAAGGAAAACCATAGAGATATTTTCTAATTTGTAAAATTTTATTAGGTAGCTTTCGCTCCTTGTAGCTATAATTTTCAGGCCGACCACACATTCAACCACATCCTAACCAAAATCCTTTAGTCTGATTAGAAGGTGGTCTTGCACGAGAAAGGAGCCTTTTATGGCACTCAAATCCAGTGAAAGCCGAATAAGTTCATGCCCAAATTACTTTGGTTATAGAGTAAAAAAAATAATAATTATTGTCGTTCAGTCATAGCCCGATTTCCGGCAGGGACTTTATCGTGTTTGTTAGTAGTGAAAAGTTTCTTTTTTTATACCTTCTACGATTCAATCAAGCAAGTAACCGCTAATACAAAAATCTATTTTTTAACAATTCTAATCTTTACTCACGCGTAGCTTCTAAATTTATGGCCAATTATTTCCATAAATTAAACCTTTAGCTTTCGATAAAGTAGCTGAAAACATCAACCATACTATGACTGACTGAAGTGAGTATGGTTACCAGTGGAGTATATTACCGATTACCGGTTAATCGTTTGCCTTCTGCAGCACAATTGAAATCATATCTTTATAATTAGACGCCATTTAGAACTTAATAAATTATGTACAAATGAGTGTTTGGTTGTATTTTTTTCTCAATGGCCTATATGTGTAAGTACACACATACATACATAGTATTTAAAAGAAATATAAAGATCTCAATTGGCGCTAAATTATTTTATATGCTTGTGAATGTAGAGTGCCAATGATTGCGTACATTTGTATTTTATATATTTCAATGTAAATGGCTACATTTATAAATCGACAGCGGGCATGTGTACGTTTGTTACCACGTCATAATATTTATGCGAATATCTAGTATATGACAAAGGTGCGAAGAACACGTTTATAATTTTTTTTTTATTATTATCATGTATGCGGTTGGCACACCGGCCGGATTTTTTGTGCAAAATATTATTTGGGAAGGAGGTGTTCATGGTCTCATCTTCCTCTGTATAAGTTCGATATTTTTTCAATACATATACATTTGTTTTAGGTCCAAATGTGGGCTTAATATATCGTACATTTATTCGAGAACAGAATTCTCAACTTTTATTCAACTTACTATTCTATTGAGTTTTGTACGTACTAAAACGTTTCCGCATTTTATAGTTGCCTACACATAGTATAAAAGCTTTTGCTTCCACGAAGAAAGAAAAAAACTCCAAACCCTTATATTTTGATGTGTATTGAATATCTTTATCTATGTATGTAAGTATGTACACATTTATATTCAAGAACTCAGCATTAATTTCAAAATAAATAACCCACCTGAAAAAATAGGCAGAAACACACCCACTGGTAGTATTTGTAGTGCTTTTTGTTGTGATCATCACCATCCGAATTGGCTATACCCGGATAGGGTACAGATATGCCCTGCTTCTTACCGAAATGATCACGTAACGTATAAGTCGAATGAATCCAACAATATGTATTGAGTACGTCTTCTGGAATATCTTTGGTATGAACACAATCGATAGGGTTGCCAACATATTGTCTTGTTGTTATAATCAAAGAGAAGGACATCAAAATCATCACAGTAATTGAGTAGTGTAGACGGAATACTGGCGAATCGGTTTTAACGTGACTGACCTTTACAAGGTTTTTCAATCCACGAAATATATCTAACATTTTTCGCTAAACGGCAACGCAACGCGAAATAAATGATTAAAATTGTGGATTTGCTGTGGATCTCCAAGTGTTCATGTGTATGCGTGTGTGTGCGTATCTAGTAGTTTTTTTTTTATTTTATTTTAAATTTCACTTGACTTTTGTGCATTTCTTTTATTTTTGTGTAAGTATGAAAGTTCTTTCGTTGAATTGTTTCGTTGCGAACTGGAGGCAGAGGAGGCAACAAACCAATTTGTGGTTATCGTCTCGTTGTGCGGCAGTTCTTTCTCTTTCTCGCTGGTCCCATAGTTTTGTTGTGACGTATGCAGAAATCATGTGGATTTTATTATATTTTGCAGATCCCCTCCTGCATTTTTTTATTATTATCGTATAATTTTTTGTTTTATTCACTTCAAAATTCAAGACAGCGGCGTAAAAGCACTTGAAATTTTTATGGTTTTGTGTAAATGAATCGTGCTTGTTCGTGAGTTTTAAAAAATGTTGCATTTTAAATGTTAAAACTTGTTCGTACATTCGCTATATTAATATGTACGTATATGTATGTAGGTATGTAAGTGGCAGCTGTAACACTTCACATTATTATTTCGTTTTCGACTTGGAAAAGTTTCATAAAATAAGGCACACTAAAATTGGCCGACTCGGTGCTGCTAAAGATAGAATATGGGGCACTTATGATTTCATATTTCGAAGCTCTTATTTTTTTTTTCGTTTTATTACTTGAGTTAGATTTGCATGTATCCCGAAACATTGAGTTAATTAAAAGTTTAAAAAATATACTATGCGAGTTTGTAATAAAATATGATAAGTTAAAAAGACAATTTTTAATGAATCATCGCTAATAACCTAAGAAAAAGCTGAGAATTGTACTGATGAGGCCAAAGTAAACGTCTGTCTTAGGCAAAAGCTAATGGTCCCTACATAAACGCACCGTAAACAAAAATGGCGCCAGAATTTCGTTGTACATAGGGTTTGGGAAATGTCACGTAAGAAAAGCTACCAATGAAAAGAACAAAACAACCCCAGAAAGTAACCCTTTATTTTTAAGATTCGAGAGAATAAACCTTTAATGGCGGCCACCTTTTTATCCGCTTAATTGAAATCTACATGAGAAGGATAGCTGCCATTCTAAGACATGCACCGAATAGATGCAAGTCTTTCGTCGGCTTCCAGCATATGAAGATGACTTAGGCTGTCTACGGAGGTAAACCAGAGTGATCACATTGCGATAATGGAGCGCACACTTCCAGTGTTTTAGAGAAAAAGCATTTATCATCAAAGATTATCAAATATCTTCTTGCAACCAAGAGCTGCCTTCACATTCAAAAGGTAAGAAACTCGCTTCGAGATTCAGTTTTTAACCTCCGAGATCCCCTTTCAGAGAAAAACATTGACATCTACCATATCCTATCCTTAAGGTAATGGGCAAGGAAATTCGCCAGCCTATAACATTTTTCATACCTTCTCCTTCCTTGGCAATGGTACTATATATTTACATGGAAAATTTCATTTAAATCGGATCTCAAATACTATTTTTTTCACAGCTTTTATGGGGATCTACCTGTCTATGAAAGATAAACACAAGGCTAACAGATTATAGCAGCTGGAACATGTTCCAATAGTTTATCCAGGGTTGAATGAACGCTGAAATCGCTCCTTGGCACACGTTGATAGTTACTTTATAAACTCTGCAAGGACTGGGGACTTGAAAATAAGATTCATACAACACCGACATTAAGAGCCCTTTCAACACTATGGGCCATTTTTCTTCTCCTTATTGTTTGGCGCTGTAATCGCCTAATCGATTTTGGTAGAAGTGGAGAAGAACTTGGCATTTAATATCGGCGTCAACTGGCACAAATTGTACGCCGCTATGGAGAGAAAAAACGGGCCACTCCATATTCGAGCAATGGGACAACGATATCTGGAATTGAACTGGAAGTTTGACTTTCCTGCCGTTGAAAGAGAAAAATTCATGCTGACTTAAAAAGTTTTTATCTCAGCTTGTCGGGTCAGAATAGCCTGAACTTTTGCATTAAAGCAAGTATTCTTCATGTCTTTTTTAATATAACAGCTATGTTAAAGAGGTCGTTTTACAAAAAAAAATCCTTAAAAAGGTGAAAAAAATCAACAATGAAGTTGAACATTTAGAATTTTTCTCTGCTCAACTGCTCGTTTAACTGATGGATATGTGAAACTAGAAGCTCTATGAGTATATAATTGAAATCGAATGCCTCGTGTAAAAATTATTTATTTTGGCCTAAATACTGAGCCTGAATTAGGTCGGCCAAAATCTAAACTTAATTGGGAGTTTGAAATTTCCTCGGACTTGGCATATACGCCATTTTTTGAAACTTTTGGTTTTAAAAAATACATCCGCTATGTTACCATTACGAAATTTCGTCAACTTGCTATAGTCTCTGAGGAACACCAGGGCAAAGTTTATTTTTCAACCTGCGTGCAAATGTAAATATTTACAAGTTTTGTTGATTTTTGTTTTCATTTTTGAAGGAAACCAAACACCCAATTCACACACATTTCTAGCACTACCGAGTGGTATTGTGCAGATTACACAGTGTTACAAGGGCAAATTTGTATGTAAATACCCATACATACATATGTATGAACACATGCTCACAGTTTTTTGTTCCTGCCATTGTGAAATTTTAAGCAAATAAATGAACTAATTTATTGCTGATAGCTGGTATATAGTTTGCTACAAAAAGTGATATATGGAGTTTCCTTTCCTATAATTTTTTTTTTTTTGCAATGCAAGAAATTTTTTGTTCTTTCCAAAAACGGAAATTTTTTTACGAAAAAAAAGTTACGTATCCCATTGTTACCATAAATACGTATATAATTTTCTTAATAAAAAAACTAAAATGGCTCAAAGACAAAAATATACTTTTGTTAGAATTGTAATAACAAGCCATGAACGAATATGAATATCAGTGAAAATTTGCCCACGGCATATTTTTTTCCTGAGTGTCTATTTTAAACATATTTATGTATGTTTTCAAAAAATACTTAACCAGGTATCTACCATACACTGCTTTTGCCTGCGTATAAGTGTAATACGAGTATAGTCAATTGATTAATTTATTTTTATAAATAAGTAAATAAGAAGTCTATAAATTCAGCGACCCCAACTGGAATAATTTTTGGAACAGCACTAAACCACGCAATCTACGTCATGATAAGCTTATAAAAAACAACACAAATTTCAATTAGTATGTTTACATTAACTCTTGCGTAATCAGCGGTCATAAAACTTGTGTGGAAAGATCTCACGGATTCGCGTGTTCCCCATGTACACTGAATCAAAATACTAACATACATGTACCTACATTAGACTGTTCCAAGTATATATTGGAAAAATAAAAAAAAAATGTTTTTGCAAATATTGTATTTATTACAAGGCCGCAAAACCATATTTTTCTAGTAAAACAATTTTTGTGTGTCCTGAAATGTTGCAATTGTAGAGCATTTTTTAAGTGGTCTGACAGGGCGTTTAATGAACATTAAATTATTAAATTCAACTTTTATAACAAATTCTTTTCCTCCTTTTAAAAAAATTGCTTTCATGTTATTAAATAAATAGCGTTTAACCTATATTCTCGGGTTGATATAATGGTTGTAATTTCGTGTGACATCGCACGTTTAATGATGTAGAGATGTGTCCTGTCAGATCAATGAAAAAACTATCTACAATTGCAAGTTTTCAGGAAATACACAAATTTTGTATACGAGAAGACTACCTTTGTAATTAACAACAATTCGGAGATCAGCAAAAATTACTTTAGGCAACAAAATACCTCCGTTGAAAAATACCCTTTGAATTTATTATCTTTAATATCCTCATATATATTGACAGGATTTAAATTAAACTAAGATTCTTCTAAATGCATTCAAAATTAAAAATCTTGAAGCATAGTATTTCTAAAGGAAATTTTTCACAT
>NW_016169170.1:0-17891 GCF_001687245.7 Rhagoletis zephyria
AAACCCCACATCCACTCACCTTAGATAATAACGGCTGCCGACAGGCAAACAGCAACAGTTGGCAATTACATACATATGTATGTATGTAATACTTTGCAAGAGCACTAAAGGGGATTAAATAGGCTGTTTGGCTTTAGTGGGGGTCGTTGGCATTCGAATATGCCACAAATACTTATACATACGTATATACATATGTATGTGTGTATGTTTATGGTGTTGACTACGCATCTTTTTGTTGCTCATTCACAGCTAGCTCAAATATGCCGCTGAGCGCCAACAGCGTCCCGAAATACCAATAATTCAGTGTAATAAAAAATGCCACAAAACACAATGGTCACCAACACAAATACAATAAACAATAATTTGCATATAAATAATAATGAGGAATATGACATCGATCAGGATGATGGCATGCAGGATCTGGGTTTGCCGGTATCTGTGCAAACGTTTCTATGGCGTCAGATTGCGCCTTTCATAAGGCCAAAATTAGGCAAATTGCATGAGGCCAGTTGCATGGTGAGTTTTTTTTTCAATAAACACATGTGTAATTTTTCCTATTTTATGACAAATAAAAACATCAAAGATTATATTTGTTAAGTGTAAAGAAGTGGCTAAAAACATACATATACATACGTACATAATTAAATGTGTAAAACCGAGCAAAGTCAATGAGACTACTACTACCTTTTCGATGTACCTTCGAGTATTCAAATTTGGAGTGGAAGACGCGTAAAAGTCAAGGAAGCACTTGTAAATATGGAATGCAAAGTAAAAAGCAGGGCTTCGGAGCAAAGGTTTTTTCAACGGTGCGCTCTTGCTGCACTCCCACTCCCAATAAAACACTTTTTTATTTACATATCAAGTCCTAACCGTCAAAAAACGTAGACGACATTTTTTTTAAATTTCCTTTTGATACAGAAATACATCTGTACACATGTGTACGCTTTTGCATAAAAAAAACTAAAAAAAAGTGTCGAAGTTAATTAAATAGAATGGAAGTTTATTTAACACGGTTATTTTCAGTGGCAAAAAATAATAATTTAAGTAAATTTATTAACTCAATATTCTCTTAATTTTTATTGAGGAAAAACAAAAATAAAAATATTTTAAATAAATTGTTACTAGGCGAGAAAATAACACAAACAAAATATAGTTTTTTTTAATCAGCAAAGGAGCAAACTATTTTTTTAGCTCTTCTCAGCTCCTTGCTCCTTTGCTCCGCTTCGCTCCGAAGCCCTGGTAAAAAGCATATTTCGAAGCAAATACTTTGAGCTGTAAATAAACGCAAAAAAATAAAATAAAAATAAAAAGTATTTAATTTGCCAAATTCGCTAAGCTATCCGTAGTCTATAATACAAATTTACGTGTCTTTAATTCATGCATACTTTTCTGGCTTAAAACCTACCGGCAGACGTGCATCTTGTTTCTTTCTCTCTTTCCAACTTTCTATCTCTTTATTTTACATATGTACATATGTATGTACACACATAAATATATCTTTTGCGACATAATTGTATCATCCAATTGCTTACACATTATCATATGCTACACGTGCATACATATACAAGTATATGTATATCTGTTGAAACTGTACAAAACTATGGTATTCTTTTTTTTTTATTTTTTGCTCTTTTATTACGATTTCGATCATACAATTTAACAAACCACAACGACATTTGAAATGCTCATTATTATGTGATTACTTGTGCTACTCGTATTTGATGTACAATAGTTTTGTCAACATGCACCGGGACATCATGTAAGTCAACATGCTTAGATTCACATACATACATATATGTATTTTCGTAGTTGAGTTTATTGTAGTTGGAAAAAATAGTAAATAGAAAGTATGTACATCATTTGTTAGATACTCTATGAACTACTATGTGTATGTCGGTATTTTTTGGCAGCATGAATTGTCTCCAATTAACTCCTGTCATACAATACATTTGCAACTCCATGGAAAGCTTTTTATGTGGCTCCTATTTGTTATTTTGTTTTTTTTTTATTTGCTTAAGATTTTTCGAGAATTTATCGCCTCCACTATTAGAAAATACCGGTAGTGTAACATTTCGTGGAATTACCTTATTACGTTTGCTCTTAAATAATATTAGACTTGTTCGCTTGTATATAATAAACTCCGAAAACTACCGCTACTTGGTAAGCAGGGGTGGTTTTATCCCTATTTCAAATATCTTCGATAAACTTATATATGTAGTTATATGTGGTCGGCATAACGCCCATTTCCCAAAATTCCGTAATAATGTTACTTCTTCTCAGTCAATTGTTTTTAGTAACAATTTTATGTAAATTAGCGTCCTTTGATTTGGAAATACAGAAGTTTCAAGCGTTTCTGAAATTTACCGTTTCATAAAAAGTGGACGTAATTTTAGTCTGATTTCAATAATTTTCAACGTTTTGCTTTTATGTGGCATACATAATTAGAATTCCGAGTTTGTACGAATTGCTCGAACGCTTTGCGAGTTACACATATAAGGTCAAAAGTGGGCGGTGCCACGCCTATTTTCCAAAATTTTATCAAAAACGTATTTTGTGCTAAATAATTATTGCAAACATCAATTTTGAATAAATTAGCTTTGGTATTGACTGATTTATCGAAGATTTCGTATATCTCTAAATTACCGTTACACACCTTTCTTTTAAAGTGGAAAAAATGTTATTAGTTGCCACGCATTTCGAAACGTTTTGAATGAATTGCATAGGACAAGATTTATTTTGCGGTTAAGTTTTTAATTTGCCCAAAACAATATGGTTTTGTCACTGGTCACTCTACACTTACTAATCTTGCTGTTTTTATCTGTTCCTACTTGGAGTAGGCAGTTATCATTTGGAGACCATTTGACCAACCTTCGATGTGTAGAATTTAAAGTGTTCAAAAAATATTTCTTAAACATGCATTACGTTGCCTACGGCTTGTGGCTCATATTCCATCCTACGATTCTCGGCTTATGCTCATTAATCTGCACTTTGAATGTTCTTAATGGCATCACTGAATCCCCAGTAAAGCTTTAATGTTCCACAAATAAATCTTCGCAATTCTTATCCCTCTTAGGGGAAAACTTTAAGACTCGAATGGCGAGTAATGCCCCTATAGAATCTGCGCTTCGGGAATTTAAAGCATTATCTAATTCGAATCTACTTGATTTCCCTTTATGCAGATACAATTTTTTAAAATACTATTTATATTTCAATAATATTTTAATTGTCCAATTTGGCTTCTTTATGTATTTGTCTAGTCTGTAAGGTACTTTGTACTGTAGGTTAATAAATAAAAAAAAACTAAATAAATTTGGACTTTTCGTGTCAGGGAGTATATTTTGCTGCTAATCCTGATGAATGCAGTGGGACCTGCTGTGCGCCACTCGTACGGGTTTTGTGCTGCCGCAGAAGAGCTAGGAAGTGACGCAGTTTTATAGCCCATTTAATTCTAGCATTTAATTAATTAATTTAATTATCTATATGTATAAAAATTAAATGTTTTTCGTATGACGGCGATGCCTGACCAAACACTGAACCGATTTCAATTCTGTAAAAAGTACGTTTTTGGACCTTTTGTGTTTCGCTAAAAAAAAAATCCAAACTTTTTGTTGTTGTAAAACTCCTTCCGAAATAAGCTTTCTACCGGAAAAGTGCAGCTATACAAAACTGCTAAGCGAATAGGCAGACTAATTTGAATTAAAAAAATAACGATAAAGTTAAAAGTATGGCTCATAAGGATGCCATAATTCAAACAAAAAGAAAATAGTTTATCTATATATATAGTAAATTAAAGTGTTCATATCTTAACTTTGCATGCTCTTGTTCTATTGCTTGTTGTCTATTAAATATTTCACTACTTGTTTTTTGTAGTTGAAGTTCATACCATATTTTAACCAAAATAAATAGCCTTAATAATTAATTTTATTTATTTGTTTATATTCATTGCAATATTTCAACAGGAATCAAAGGAAGCTTGCAAGGTAATAACTCATTTCGTTCGGTTTTTTTTTTCCTCCTTGACTGAACTCATCATATCTATATTAATTTCGTAACTTTAATTTTATCACCTGAATTGTATGGCAATTACTTTTTAAAAATATTTGTAATCCTCGCTAGATATTTTTCAATTGCAATTTACAACAATTAATTGAGCTTAAATTATAAAAACTCAAACAATTTAAAAAAGGGATATATTTTCTTTCTCCGCGCCAACGACACAGTCCTTTGAAAAAGTACTCGTACAAAACATCCAATTTGGTTTATCGCCGCCGCTCACCAAAGCGCTGGGGGCTATACCACGCTGGCGACTACTGCAGGCAGCGCTACCACACGTAATGCACTGTGTTGCCGCCTTGTTGCACAATCGTGTCAAAGATATGCAAGCAATTGGACCAGTCGAAACGAAATTACTCTACACCATGCAGTGGATATTGCTCTACGCCGCCGAGGAATGCGCTGATGATGAGGGCGGAAATGAAATTTTGGGTGATGAGACACCCAAGCAGAAATCTGTGGAGCAATATTTGTTTTCGGTGCCTACGATAACGGTACAATTAAGACAGCATCAATTTTGTTTACTGTTAAATGTGATGTAAGAAAAACTTTTATTTAATTATTTCTGTTTTATTTTTTAGCTCTTTGTATACCTATTCGCGCCCATCATACACCATTTGAAAGAATCAGACTTCCAAAATTTCCGCTTAGAAAATGGCATTAAATTATGGCAGGGTATGTGGGATAATCGCGCACCGGGGGCACCTTGTTTTACGGCACCTGTCAAGCCAAAGGCGCGTAATTTGCTCTGTGCGCCCACACCGAAAGGTTCGACGGATATGTTTCCTGGACGTGAGTAACATATATATACACCTATTGCATGTAGAGTATGCACAATCATAACAATAAGATTCGTTTGAAATTATCTAGGCAAGCAATCATCCAATGCAGATGTAGCCACCTCACCAAAACTAGATTCGCCGCAGAGTCAACTATCAGAGCACACCAGGCAAGACGAAGAAGTAAGCTTGTCGATCTTATGCCTAAATCACTCAAATCTTACACGCTGTCATGCTACTTTTTGCAGAACTCATGGGTCTCTTCGCCCAAAGAATTTGCTTTTCCCGAGACCATACCCGAGGAGGCTTCAAGTGTGGAAGATGAACGCGTAGTCATTTTTCGGCTGCCCTCCGCGCCACATCTAATGGACAACTCGTTTTTTACGGTAAGCACATGAATGTGTGCCACCTTTTACTACTCGATTCACACTGCTCTTTTTCGCTCTGGTTCTGCTTACAAAGGCCGACGCCAGCTTACTGCAACAACAACAATTGCAAAGTCGTCGCGGCAGCCGGCAGTCGGTACACTCACGTGACAAAGATAAACCAGCCACAAAGTTCGAATTCGATCAACAAGAGCTAATGCGTGGTGCATCGGTAAAGGATAGGAGTAGTCCATCATTAGAGAAGGAGACCGAATCAGATAAGTCTGATAGTGTGCGTATGGATGTATCGGCGGCCACATTTCTTGATGTAGCCGTGTTACGTTGCCTCTTCATTTCGCACTGGCAGGAAGAGGGCATTTTCTGGAGTCTACAATACATGTACAATCGGTAATTATAGTTAAAACTCGTATTAGCACGAAAAAATAAACAATAGTACTCAATTATCAATCGCAGCCTAAGCGAAATCGGTGAAGAGGCGGCCATTAGTTTGAATCAGCCACGCAAACGATCCAACTCGCTACCCATACCACAAATCGAGATTTCACTGTATCAAGGTCCGGGCAGCAATAGTCGCGATAGCCCAAGCAGCTCAGTGGCTAAAGATTACATCGAAATACCGGAACCAGCGGTAACTAAGCAAGTTGGTAAGTTAATTCGACAGCTTGCGGTAAATACACTTTTGAAAATTTTTTTTTATTTTTTTTTTCTTCGTAGAAGAGTCCAGTCCCACAGCGGAGCGCCGCGGCAGCGAGAAGAAGAAGCGCGTCAAAATGGCTGATTTGCGTGCCTTTGTCGAAACGAAAATGTTCTCGAAGTCCGAGAAGAATCTTGAAAAAGTAGGCCTAGAAACAAGCTCTGCTAATGGCAAGAGACCACTGCAACATGCAGTAAGATTGAACTAAACTAAATCTTCTTTTTCTTTTGTTGTTCTGTTGTACTACTGCTTTTTATTTATTTTAATGTTTCCCTAGCTTTAATACCCACAGTTCGTACTTACTGAACTAGCCGACATTCTATTTACACATTTTAATTAAAGCACTTACTTAGTTTCCCTATGGCAGAGTATCTAAACTATGAACTCCTTAATTTTTGCTATTGCTAAGTTTTTATTTACACGGCGTTTACACTTATCTAAGAGCTTAACTGTCTCCCTTATATTTTAAAAACGAATATATTCATAAGTTAATAGTTCAATTACTTTTGCTGATTATTCTCATGCATACTGCTTAACTATCGCAAGCATTGTGAAACTGATTAATTATTTTCAACTTCCCGAAGGAATATCATCGCAGTCTGGATACGGGCGAGAAGAAATTATCACGCTCAGCTTCAATGATTACCAGAGAGCCAGCAAGTAATCTTATTAAAGGAAAATCAATGCCAAGTTTAAGGTAACCACTAAAGCGATTTTGCTCGAAACTCTTTTTGCGTATACTCGTACATACATAGATATTTTATCAAAGTTTACATAGAAAAAGAAACATGCATAAATACATACATTTAGAAGCATAAATAAGTAGCTATACTCTGTTACTTATTAGTAAATACTACAACAAATACATAAATACATATTTCTCATTGCAGCTGTAATTTCCGATGTAAGCTGTAATTTTAAAGCTCACTTTATATTTAAAGCTTGCAATTTATGATTGTGTCTAAAGTAAAGAATTTTATTATCGGTTTTTAATTGGTTACAATCCAGCAACATACTACACTCGTCAAAAACTGATAATGGAAATGCTTAACTTTAGATATGGCTTTATTTTTTATCCAACCTTTATATATAAAGTGAGCTTTAAAGTTAAAGGTTATTTCAGAAAACGGCCCTTAGAGGTTTAGGTCTACCTTTTCAAAATTTTTTCCTTAAAAACAGTGCTAAAACATTTTCATTCACCCTTTCTTCTTCTGGAACCAGTTTATTCACAGTGAGACAGTCTTTCACAAAACTGCGACGTCTGGCATGTGTGTGCAACACGGGAGCTGCGGTGCTTCCACGCCCGACGGCAGCACTGGAGTTAATTCTCTACCGCAAGCCCTAGCATATTACCATAGAGTAGGCAGCCAAGCGTACTCTTCTGATTTTCGCAAGAGATGGCTTGCTAGGGTCCCAGCCTCCTCTAGCCCTTTTCCACAGAGATAAGGTATACAAGGCAGTGGTTTTCAATTAGGCTTTCAAATAGAGCTCTGCAACAAAGTAGCCTGGAACAACTCATTTTTTGAGGGACATGAACTAGCTTAGAAACACCAGAGGTCATCGGGGTGCGGAGTTTAACTTACTTAGAAACTACCGTAATGAGAGAATATCAATCCATAGCGACAGTCGGTTGGCGCTCTAGGCACTCCACTCACAACTAGAAGAGTTATAGGCTTGTCGCAGGCATCCTCTCGGGATGGTGCAGTTTAAGAGAACATCTGTACAGGTCAGAAATCTTGTCAAAAGACCTATGCCGCTTTTCCGCCTCTACTAAGGAGATAACACTGCACCTACTTCTAGAGTGTGGCGAGACGACGAAAAAGATGTCTTGCCTCAATGCAGCCGGAAGACAAGCGCTTACACTTCATGCCTCCAAATGTTGTTCTAGACTGACTGTGGAGTCTAGGATGTTAGTAATAAGCGGACGATGTTTTGTATCCCTGGGATAACTCCCTAGCTCAGGCAGTGAAAGATACTGTCATCTTCCTCAAGACTCCTAGTTTCTCACCTACCATCAACATGGGGTAAAGTCGAAGTGGGGAAAAACTTGGCACAACTCCTAAGGGCGTATGTGAAATTTAACCCGCATATCAGGTAATACTGCAATAACATAGCCTAGCTTAAGTTATTGAAAATGCATTGCAGTCTCAACAGATAGCTTTGAGTGCATTCCTGGACATATCGGACGCTCTTGACAATAGCTCTTATGAAGCAACATCGACAGGTTTGATAAGGAAGCAATAGCCTTCTGACTGGTTGGTTCATAAACATCATGAAATCCAGGACTATAATAGCGTTACTAGGAGACATTAAGCAAGCAGTAACTGCAACCCATGCGTGTTCTCAACGGCAAGTAGAGGAGACTTTGAACACTGGTTGTTAATGAACTCCTGGAAATGCTAAATGGCGGTGGTTTCACGGTATATAGCTATGCAGATGACCTTGTCTTCTACGGTGTTGGCGGGGATGAGGACAATATTTGCTTCAGATTGTAAGCTACGCTCAGATAACCAGTGCGCTGCAAAGGGATTGTCAATAAACCCATTGAGAAGGAGAGTCATCTTGACTAGACCAACCTTGTCAGGGATAGAATTGGAATTCTCAAAAGGGGGGAAGTATCCAGGTGAGCTCACATCTCTCGTACGTTAACAACACTGTCATAAGAGCGTTTTATGGCTGTTAGAAATTTCATGATAAAACTTGGGACTATCGCTCAAACTAACGTATTGGTCGTAAAACCCGTTCTTACACTGGCCTAGTGGCCAAAAGCTTTGTAGTTATGCGCACTGCCGGAAGTCAACGGGAACGAAACAATAAAACAGATTCAAAACTCCTGCCCGGAGTCTAAGAACTCTTACAGGCTGTCTGACAGGATACTGTAACTTAAGGTACCATTTGAATAGAATGAGGCTTCCTGTAGAGTGGAACTTCATTTTTGTGGGCTGGCGAAGGAAACCTCATAGCATGTGGGGCTTCGCACGCATCTATAATCATTGACTGATACACCTCGGGGAACGATTTGGAAAATGCCACCCTCCAATGTGCTTAATTTCTTAAATTACACAATAGATCTTTTTATGTCACAGCGACGTTATAATAATAATAAGAGTCCCAAATAAGGTATAGCTATGGATCGCAGTTGGAAGACGGGAGCAGGTTTACTTGGACCAAGATTCGGAAAAGTCTGGCTACGGGCACATACCAACCATATTTCAAGCGGAAGTCTTCACAATCTAAGTCTGAGTTATTTGTTAAAAAAAACATGAAAATTTTGCTTAAATTCAGCAAAACAGCAACGCTGTTTTTAATGTTAGTTAATGCTAATGTGTGTTTTCAAATCCATGCTCCTATCTATAAAAGAAAAATTTCAACAGAAGCAAAATTGCCTGCATCTTGAAATTTCTTATTTAACTAAAACAGAAATCAAAACAAAGAACAACATATCTCAGATACATAAATAAAGTATACGACCTACATACGCACGGATCTAGAAAACAGCCAGGCAACATCTATCTAAGTTTTTGACTTTATAAAAAAGTCCAATCTTCAAAAGTTATATCCCCTGACTTGGATATCGCTGCGTACTGTGTTAACTATACCAGTGCAGATGTTTAATAAAGTTTTTCAAAACTAAAATTTAGTAAAAAGGAAGGGAAGGGAAATTCCGTTTTAGTAGTTTTCCTTGTAGATACGGAATCCTACTATTAATAACTGTAAATATATATATTTGTACATACTTGTATTGTAACAATAGGACACAGAATTCAAAATCATTTTTTTTTTTTTTCATTATAAAATATAAAAAGCGTCAATGCATGATCCGCACAGGGCGCCTAATTAGTTAAGGCCGGCCCTGATCGTAATGGTATAAATGCATTTATATTTTTGGCTGATATGTATGTAAATGTTTTCATAATTTATGATTTTAGGAAGAAATATTTAGCTAAAAATTTTCTTTAATTCCAAAGTAAATTTTCTGAATTTTTGTTCTCAAAAAAATTCAATTTAGAACCCACTACTCCTAAACGAGGCACCAATCTACTCTCATTACACCCAAATCTCATCAATTTTGATAGTTCCAATTCATTCTATGAAAATCACAATTTAATCATTTGCACTAATATTTCTAAGCCATAATAAATTTCGACTAACCCCAGTGCCTACCTAATCGATAATTACTTTCGTTTAATTGATTAATTGTAGCTATCAATCGTCTGAAAAACATGTTCATATCTTATGTGAACGCAGAAAATCAGAAGGCTCCGCGCTTCTATCACGGGTGAAAAATAATGCCTCAACTCTACAAAAACTGTTAGTGCTGATATTTGGTTTAAAATTTTACCTACAAAAAAATTTTAAATTTCTATTAAATAGCATTAGCACATTTTTTACTCAATAAATACATTTTTTGCTAGTTGAATCCTGCAGTCCTTTTTTCCAAAATAAATATACTCGTACCCTATTTTTCCTGTAATTAATTTTTAAGGTTTTTTAAAACATTCGTTTTTTTTTAATTCATAAACCAATTTTTATAATAAAAATTTTCAACCCATACATTTTTACAAATACATATTTACTATTATTGTACACTGGTATTTATGGACGCATATGCATAAGAAATTGTCTAGTGCTAAACTAACTTATGAATTTAATATTCACATTTTTAGAAAATTACATACATACACACGCATTGAAATGAAAACTTTTTTAACACTTTGTAATCAGCGAAAACATAAAATATTGAAAGTTTTTAGATGCATACTCGTATGTGCTCCAATATTTCCTCAATTGACCAACCACTTACCGGCACCTTTTTTTTTGAATACAATACTCACCAAACTACACCAAAAACGCCAATCTATGTAAATCCAAACCTTTTTATTACTATGTATTTCTTACTAAATCTTTGCACTCTTCTCTTAACCTTTAAATATCCAAAGCTGTCTTCTTGATAGCGGGTGAGTCTTCTCCATACAGTCAACATATTTCTCGTTGCATTTGGGCTTGCTTTTTTTTTAACAAAAACCTATCAATATATTTAAATATGTTAAATTCTTATATTTACTTTAGAACTTCTTTATGTACAAGTAGACAAATAATTCGAAAAGTTTTAATATTCGTTAGACATCGGAAATTTTATATCCAACACTATTTGCAAGCCTGCCTCCCAACCTATAAGGATGTGAAGTAAATAGATTACTATTGAAAGCTATGAAAGATGAACCTGTTTTGTAAACATTCCATTACAATCCAGAAAATTTAAGTTCACCTAACCTAAAAAAAGTTTTGTCATTGTTTAAAGAGATCGCTCCATCGCTCCAAAATCCAATTGACATATTTACTAGTTTATTGCTCTTAGACTTATATTAGAGAGATGACACCTAAGGCTTATTACCTTGCCAGCGCTCTTCGAGCTGACTAATCGCCCAAATGTCAAGAAGAACACCAAACGAGGTCAGGGTAGCACCCAGACTTTCTCTATTCAGGAGCACTTGCACAAAGGTTCCCTGTCTTGCCAGCTCATCGGTCATACAGTTTCCAACGATAACACTTTCGCTATGACCCGAAATCCAAATAAGATTAATAGCGTAGTAATCCGATGCGATCGATCAAACAATCATTCGTCGATCTCAAACAAAGCAACAAGGAGCCGAGAGCCTTGCTACAAAGGTGTTACACTAGAAAGCAACCAGTCCGAAGCCTTCTTTATTGCGACTACCTCTGCTTGGAAAACGCTACAGTGATCCGGTAGCCTAAATATCTGGTTGATGAAGAGTTCTTCGTTGACGACACCTCCACCAACCTTACGGTGAATATGGGTGATGAAAGATCTATTTCAGCGTGCAGTGATCTATCTCAGAGAAAGAACCCAAAGCTTTTTATAATGCTCATAGCTCCAGGCAAACTTCAAGTCTACCCCACTTCGCCTTACTGTGACGCGCGCAGCAGCAGCCCTGCCTACTATATCTATGAGTAAAATATTTAATATATGTAGCTTTAAGTGCCATTTGGCGAAGGAGGCTACTATACGGGCAGTTAGATCGTATTGATCGACGCGTATTGTAGGCGCGTCCGATTCTGGTCCTGAGACCATGATTTTATTGGTCATGCGACTTTTATTTTCTGCTTGGATAGATCCCTGGTTGGCAACATATTCCGGTATATTTCCGGATACAGAGTCACAAGTTAGTTAAATACTAGCCTTGACTACAGCTGCAGCTTTATTTTCTTTTCACTTACATCTCTTGAGCTGCCATCCGTTTCAGGATCAGCAATATATGCGAATATTCTCTTCGGGTATACACCAGGTTTTCGGTTCCGTCATTATTATCAGTGTTTGAGTAGAAAAAGAACCATTTAGCACATTCGCAACATTGGTTGCTATAGCGTTCTGGATTGCTAGCTCACGCTCTACCCCATACGTAATTTTACCGACACCCTGGATGCCCGTCTTGGGCGTAAAATACGATGAGTATAAACAATTTCTAGGCCTCCGATGAGTTTGAGGGGAATTTCAGCTTCATGGCTTTAATGAATTTCAGTACGTCTTAAAGATAGAGGCAGCAGCAGTCTGAAATGTTCTGCAGAAATGGGTTGCGACTGTTTTTATCCCCGTCCTTCCGAGGGATGAACACTCGCACAGAAAGTGTTCGACGGTCGCCTGTGAGATCGGGTTCTCGCAGCTGTGACAGAACCAATTGAAAGGTATGCCCATGTTTTCGGCTTGTACCCAATGTGCCCTGCACACTGCATATACGACCCTGCTTTGCTAACGCAATTCGGCTTATATTACTCTGGACTTTAGCAGATACCCAACGTGCACGTCTTTTGTTATAAATATGTAAAGTGTTGGATGTAAAGTAGTATTTCTTTAAATAATCACTTATCATTGGGACCAGAAAATTGCTTACGCATTTTTGAGAAGTTAAATTCATTATTAATACCAAATAATGTAATATAACGACTTTACCACCAGTAGAGTTGGCTGGTTTTGCATATGTAAGGAATATCCGCTAAAGTCAATTTAAAGCAAACTTCGGCTGCATGCTACTAAGTACTAAGGACCTAGGGCAGAAAATGCAAATGTGCCTTCTACAAAATAATGTCCTTGACTTTATCGGTTATAATCGGTTAATACAGATATGAATTAGGGCTGGGTCCATCCGAATATTCGGATATCCGTTTGAGTAATCGTGTATACGTATAAAATCCGGATAATCGGGTCCCCCTTTTTTATCCGAATATCCGGTTAATGCTGCTACTCTTTGTGTATCCGGTTTATATCCGTTCATTTTGTTATCCGTTTTTTATCAGATATTCAAAATATCCGGATTATTCGGTTACTCAAGGAATTCGAATAGAACTCCCAGCCTTAATATAAAAACTTATCTTTATTTTGCCATCCTTATAGACTTATTTCCCTTTTTATCTAGCACTTTTATCTAGCCAAGTTTTGCCTGATTTGCGTCTTTTTTCACAGCTTTTTGCACCAACCACTTTTTGCCTGTTATTTTCTTGTTACCTACTTCTTTGTCCCATACATACATAGTATTACATACTCACGCCCAAATTCGGTTCAGTTCAATGGGCTTGTATGCAATAATCGTCGCCGCACTGCCGCACATCACAATCATCACAACTAATTGTGCGTATTTTGCATTTGTTCAAAATTACCAGATTTTACAGGTATGTGGAGCCACCGAAAGCAATGCGTCCCTCCCAGTCCACCGGACAGCGCACGACATTCTATCCGCGCAATCCCATAATCACCGTAACGGAACATACGCCTACACCGTCGCCAGATTATCTTAAGCGGCAGGTTAGTAATCGCCGGAAATTTTGCAGAAACACATTCGCCTGCTAACATACGCACACACTGTACATACAAACATAGCTTGCTATTAATTTGTTATTTTCACGCGCCTTTGCAATAAATCATTTATCCTTTTGCCGCTCCATTGCAGGGCTCCATTGACTCCCAGTTGGATGCACTGAGTAATGGTGGTAGTATTAGCGGTGTGGCAGGCGGCACAAGTGGCAGCGGTGGCGGTGTTAGTGGCACCGGTACCACGACTAATCGCTTCCGCGGTCAAATGCTGCGTTCGCACACCGACTCACACATCGATTACACTGGCGTAGACGAATCGGAGGCACCTGGCAGCTCCTTCTACATTACACGCGATGGTGGCATTGACTACGAAATTGTTTTGTTAGCAGTTTTCAATATCTTCAAACGAGATATGACCATTTGTTCGCAGCGTGTATTGGAAGCGGGTTTGAACATTTGTGAACTATTACTGGAAATGGGTGTACTTAAGCTGGGTGAGCATGCGCACGAGATATCGATGGGTATTATAAAACGTGCGCTACTGGTGTTGGGCTGTCACAATGGCTGTAATGATGGTATGCGCCGATCTAACTAGACTACAAGTGCACTAATGTTTGTGCATAGTTAATGCTTTAGATAATTGATGCATTTCTTCTTATACAGGCGTACGCGGCCCACCGGCAGATTTTTTGCGCAGCCAATGTCAAAAGATACTTACACGGATATTACGTCAGGCTAGCCATCGTACCAAACGCTACTTACAAGAAATGGTAAAAAGTACAGACTTACATGAATTAGTGGACTTCTTCCATGCCTTTGTGGCATTTTGTGTGGATCCAAGTTCATTATTATCACCGCTGAGTGAGTCGTTTTATGCCATTAACGCTTAAGCATATATGTATGATTAGGAGATTCCCAAGGTGTCATAACAATCGTATTGTCGTTAAGTTGTGAATTTTAGGTAAAAGGGTCAAAAAAGTTTTTTGATGTTGCTGCGAATTAGCTAAAATTGTTTTTAACGGTAATAAAATGTATGACATGACGATAATAGGCATCATTAAGACATCTTGTGAATTCCATAAATAGTTAACGAGAATAGTATGCTTAGTTCCTGCATGTTTCGAAACTTAAAAGTATATTTCTTTTCAACTAAAATTGGGTCATATGAAAGCTTTTGCGAATTTTTATTACAATGTAGTGTTGATGGCCATACAGCTAGCAACACTAAAAGAAATGCGTCAAACTGACCTGCGTTTGAAAAATGCAATTTCNAAAAATGAGAATGTGTTTATGAGCTGGAGTTCGAATTTTAAAATTATCCCTGCAAACCATGTTTTCAGAGTATTCTGCATTGCAAAGAAATTTTAAAGAATTCGTTAAGATTTAATTCGATTTTTTGCCGAATTTTCTAAAATGAAATAAATTACGCACACTTCCTTTCTTTTACGAAATTTCGGAAGAAAATCTGTGAAGCAACGAAAATAATGCTGCTATGTGAAGAATATCTTTCAGAATTTTTCCAGAATTTTCTTTATTTTTCGTACAGAAATTTCTTTACGAGTTCGTGTCAACCCCTTCATATAATTTTCTTTGAAAATTCGTAAAAAAATCGTTACAGAAATCAGATACTCCTAACGATTTCCTTAAGATTTCGGGAACTTTGGTTTGCAGGGATATTGCTGGCAAACGTCAGACTGCCGCTCAATGATTTTACCTTGTAATTTTTTTATCATGCTTTAAAGTATAAGTATTTCTTTTCAACTAAAATTGGGTCATATGAAAAGCTTTTGCGGATTTTTGTTACAATGTGGTGTTGATGGCCATACAGCTAGCAACACTAAACGAAATGCGTCAAGCTGACCTGCGTTTGAAAAATGCCATTTCAGGCCGCATTTTAAGTGTAGACAGTTCTGTAATTCGCGTTATAAAGTAAATAAAAGTTATATTGATTTCAAAATTAGTGAAATATCTCAGATGCCAAATCACACACACATAATTATGGCAATTTGCTTCTTGACTGTTTTTTTAAGAGCTAGATGCTATATAGCCAAGATCTAGCATCGTCTGCCTTCTATTTATTTCGGTTTTTGCAGCCAAAACCTCTTGAAGTTAAAAATTGGCCGATCGAAGAGCCGCTTAAAACCACTTGGCAAAAGTACATAGATAATAATAGCCAATGATTAAATTTGATTTTTAATACAGATTTGGTTTTTTTTTTCAAAAATTTACCCACAAATTCGAGCAAACTCTTCATATGATTCAATATGCATTTGTGTACATACATATGTAAATGTTCAGACTTGAGCTGTCAATTAAGGCAAAGGACTTAAGTAACTTATGGCTATATTATAAAAGCGTTCCAGCAGACAAATTTCCTTTCATTTCCTGTAACTGAGTGCAATTTCGTGAGAGTAAAATGTGTTTACTCTCAGTATGAAGTTGAAACTGTGTTGAAACACGAAAACTGTCAAATGAAGAGCAATGCAGCATTCGTAAACAACAAGTGAAAGAGCTGATGCAATTTATAAGAAATATTTTTAGCAGGATAGAGGCCAATTGTAAAAAAATAACGAAAACTTTTGAGAATTAAAATGTTAAATTAATGTTAAATTTTTAAGCAAAAAACAAACATGAAAATTTTGGTGGTACCGTTATTTTTCTAGATCTAAACTAGATTAGTATGAGACCACCTCTGAAACACTACTTTTCCGATGCAAAATGAATTATGGAAATCGGTTGACGTGGTCCAAAGTTATGCGGTAACAAACATACAAAAAAAAAATCCGACGAACTGATAATCTCCTCCTTAATTTTAATCCTCGATTAAAAATACTGGTAGACATGGCTACTAGACCAGCAACTAGACACCAGTCGCCATACATAATAGGGCCATCAGATATCAGCAGTTGATATGAGGCTCTTACAAACAGATCCCGCAAAGAGATTGTAGGGGCAACTATCCAGCAAAAAATCGGTAATCTCTTTTAGTGGTAACGTATTCTAGAAGGCATAGGTTATAAAGCCTTCGAATTTTTTCGCTTCTTTTGGGCATTGCCGGTAATGCAAATTCGAATGTCCTATAATATTTTTTTTTATTCGCTTCTTTGCTTCATTTCGGGGAATGCAAAGTAGAATGCCCTACAATATTTTTTTTATTTCGCTTCTTTCGATTTTCAAGTGAAATCTAAATACATAAATACACACATATGATTTATAAAAATTTTAATTAATTTTAATCTTTTAAGACATTTTCTGATTTCAATTTAATATAAATAAGTATTTACTTATCTAGGCGTTCTGCAATAGTTTCTCCGTAAGGCATTCTTCGTTCGCTTCTCTGGATTCTGTTTATCCATGCGTTCTCCCTTCGTTTGAAGGTAATTCTGCGGGTAATGGCTTACGGCCAATGACATGCCCATATTAAAATACTGCCTTCTTGAAGCGAAAGGGTAAGCGATTCCCATCGCCTAGCTCGTTTCCACTTTCGTTTCGGTGGTAATCTTGTTTTTTTCTGGGTACTGGCAGGCAGAATTGAAATTTTATATTTTTATGAACTAAGCGCACTTTGTAGGCAAGCTCTAATCTCTCGAAAACTAAATTAGTCCTATATACCAGAATGAAGTTTTATCTTTATCGTAAGCTTAATGCTCAGTACGTGATATGAAGCTGAAAGGACGATCGGTGCTATCTACTTGTAGAAGAATTCCAAATAAAGCTGGGGATTACATCCTAGCCTGATGTCATGAAAAACATTAGGTGGCCTCACCAAAAAAATATTGCTCAATTCTGGACAGAATTACATTCTTACATATATAAAACACTTTGCACGTTTTTAATTTATACGTAAAAATTTTTAAATTATTTTGATTGGCACGATAACTCTTAACTAATTATTTGCAGTTATATGTTTTTTTTTTTTCAAAACAAATTACTAAATTAACTTAAAGCTTTTATTTCTGCAAGTCTTTCATGCTTTCCGCTTTGTAAATATTTTTAACTTTAGAACTTAACTTCCATTTAGGCCGCTTGAAAATTCTGTAGACTTTTCTTTTAAGTTCTTGTGCTCCTTTATTTGTATGTAAATATATGTATGTATTCGGTGTTTGATAATCCTTGTTATTGCTGTTGTTGTACGTCACGCTCCCTCTGTG
>NW_016169171.1:0-17891 GCF_001687245.7 Rhagoletis zephyria
GTGCATCAGGACGAACATACCAAATGGGCAACTCAATCCAGTATCATTTCCAAGACTATCGGCCGCCTGGATCGCTACAAATTAAGTCGAAGTTGGTGGATTGTGCAAAGCATTCTTTGCACAGGGGGGAAAAAGTGAAACTTAACAACAAAGATAACAGATGAAGATGTTGGAAACAGGGTTGAAAAGGTCTTGCGGTGAAGAGAACTCAAAATCAAGCAGCGCAGTCTCCCAGATCGAAAAGCTGCTCAAGGTGCTTATTCATACCTTCAGCTTCGGAAGTTAGATACATAGTCTTCTGGTCCATAAGCACCTAGCACGTATTATTACGAGTTTTATCACGTCGGAAATGTGTTTCACCAATTTATGTGGGTTTTTTATGAAAGTACATACATACAGACATATATAAACGCTGACTTGAGAGCAGGTGTTGGTTTTTTTAACCGACTTCCAAAAAAGGAGGAGGATATCACTTAGTCGGAATATTTTTTTTATTTTTTTTTTATGTATGTTACCGCATAACTTTGGACCACGTCAACCGATTTCGATAATTCTTTTTGCATCGGAAAGGTAGTGTCTCAGGGGTGGTCTCATACTAATCTGGTTAAGATCCGATTAGCGGATCATGAGATATATATATATATATATTCTTTTATATGGGAGTTGAAGTCGGTTTTTTTTGCTAAAATTTACTTGTATAATTATTATATATAGAGTGGATTGAAGAAGTACACCGCATTCCGTAACCACTCCCTACTTGGCTATGAAAAGCACTTAGGATTAACTGAGAAAAGTCTCTAAGCGCACGTCTTGAGGTTGCCATGGACTGCTGGCAAAAAAAAATAAAAATAACAAATAAAAATAAAAAATATGAAAAACAATGCCATAAAATTAAAAGAAAGGATCTTACGACATAGTAGATAGATACTCGTAGACCAAAACTCTCAATAGCGATCGAGCCTTAATTTCCAATTTTTGTCAAAGGAAAGTTTGAATTTCAAAAATAGGGGGATTCACTAAAGGCTGGTTTTGATTATTTCATATTTTGAAAACAAATTTTTTAAATTTTTGACACAACTTTATCTCTTTTTCTCATACTAAAATCGAACGAATAGCCAATTTAGCAGCACGTGTGGACGAATGTAGACCCATTCTGTTCTAAGTACACCGACAAATAGTATTTGAGTTCCATTTGACAATGTGATTTCACTAAATTGACGACAAATTCCACTGAATTTTACAGAGTGAAAACCAGCCTTAAAAGCTTGCAAAGCCCTTTCATGGTGTACGCAAAAAACGGGTTTCCTATGGGAAAGCTTTTGCAGTCCATGCAATCCGTACACCGTGAAAGGGTTTTGCAAGATTTAGTGAATCCCCCTAATATGGGTGTATGTATAGGACAAGCATATTGCAAGGCCCCGTTCTTTAAGGTAATAGAAGAGATACCAACAGCTAGGTTCCGAGGAATGGACGGGAAATAAAAAAAAAAAACTCTTAAAAATTTGTGAGTGTATGAGCTTGTGAGTATATTTGCCACTGCTTCATGCTAAATGAAAGCTTACTTTCAAGAATATATTTTCCACTCATTTAAGAAGGCAAATAAATTGTAATTAATGAATTAATGGAAATATTACAATAAGGTGGCAAATGGGAAAGATTTGATAAAATTTTATTTAAAACTATTTGCGAAAGTGTAGCCACATGTTTAAAAAGCCAATTAATAAGTTAATATAAATTAACCACGA
This sequence comes from Rhagoletis zephyria, assembly GCF_001687245.7. Taxonomy (NCBI): domain Eukaryota; kingdom Metazoa; phylum Arthropoda; class Insecta; order Diptera; family Tephritidae; genus Rhagoletis; species Rhagoletis zephyria. The sequence continues at coordinate 1,746 of NW_016169171.1, forward strand.
CGAGCGGTTTAAAAAAGCACTTCCAAAAAAAAAATTTAAAGAGGGTTGCCACTTTTTAGAAAAATATAATAAAATTTGATTAATAAGAAAAATAAAACATTACAATATGTGTGTCAAACAAATTAGGTTTGCAAAAGATTTACTGCGAAAATATCTTTGGAGGATGTTGCCACCTGCGTTAAAAGTCCAATTCATTTTGATCAGTAATTAAAGTAAATATTACAATTATGTAGTAACACCGTATATTTTTGATAAAGGATTTGCCGTCTTTTCAAAATTTAAGCCAATATAGTTAAAACAAAATTGCTGTTGTAAGCTTTTATATAAACACACTTTTGAATAGAGTTGCGGCTGATAAAAATTATTGAAAACAATGTATTTATATAAAAACAAGGTACACAGATACATGGTTCTTCAGACTACGCTGCAGTTCTAAACCCTTATACTTTCCTTGAAATTCTCAGTACCTTCCAATTAACACACAATTAAATAATACTACGCATTTCAGTCGCTTAGTGGGAAATCTGCCAGACACGGGAATTTGTTTTTGCCTTTCGAAATAAAATTATGTTGCTATTTCCTTTCTTTTTATTTTCAGATTAACAGAAAAATGTAAAAATATCGATTTTGGAATCATGGAGACGTGATTTTTGAATGAGTTACAATATGGATTTGTTTAGAAAAAATATTTGCATTAATTGCTTTTAGGGATGTGCGATTAATCAATTTATCAAAGAAGCTAATTCATCGAACCCCTATTACAAAAGAAATCAAAGAATAAGCATTTTTGATTAACCACAATGATTAATTTCGTTATTAATTACATTTTGATCAATGAGAAGCTAATTAATTTTATTCATTTGAATGTGGAACATTTTTTGTTATTAGAGCAGCCTTCGAATTCTCTACTTCTCTGCTCGCTATGTTCGTGTTCCGTTCCCCTAACGAAAAACTATTTTTATAAATTTCCACAACAGTGGCGGCTAATATAAATGGTTTTAAAATGAAATTAGCTTATAAATTAGTACTGCACAGTAAATAACGATAATGTGAAAAATGTATTTTTTTTTCTTTTTGCGGTGAACAATAATTACTCGTTATTATATTGGTTTGGGCTGAAATATTAGCGCACATGCAAAGAAGTTTGTCATTTATTTAATTTCAATAAAAATAAAGGCAGCAATGAGCGGAGTCAGACAGACTCCACGTCACTGTTTGTGTAAACATTTTTTTCACGGCACTAGTTAAGGGTTACCTACCTATTCTGTACTTATTATATGAGCCTACATACATACACCTGAAGCCGCTATTGCAATGCTGCTGTTTTATTTTTCATTCACTGCTTTGCTTTTTACACCGCTGCTCTGTTGTACGATATGTACATACATGATATGTGCTTTTGCTTGTACAATCTCTATTGGCGCTTCTTATTGCTTGTTATGCGTTTTTTGTCGTGCTCGTGCGTGCGTAATGTTGCATAATTAATGAGGCTACAGTGGCAGGCATATGCGTTAGCAAATACGCTTATGCTACGAATAAGAATATACATACATACATAAACATGTGAATCAATGTGTGTCGTATGCTATTGTGGGAGTGTATACGCGCCAGCCATAAGTGTCTGTCTGCTGGCGTCCTGTGTGATGATGCTCATCTTCAGGGTCGCTCTTCACCTATAGCGACAGCGACAGCAAGTAAAAGTGTGGCACGCCTTGGCGTTTGTTGAGAGGTGTGTATGTGGTGTGTGTGTGCATATGAATGCTCGACGCAGAAAATATGGTTCCAAGTCTAGAAAGTGTCGCAAGAAAGTTGCGAAATAAAATTTACTGCAACTGGTAGAGCAGTGCAAGTCGTCAGCGTACAATACACAATGCACTACTACATAAACATACTAGCACGTCTACATAATACATATATATTATGTATATGCATCGTAATAAAAATAGCAATATACTAATAATAGAATTTGGTTGAACAAAAAACGTACAGGCGTAGGCCGAGCTTTTACTCTGATATAGTATGGTGTACCCGTATTCTCTAGCCTTAAAGCCTTTGACGGCACGGATTTCACGGTTTTCAAATATACTACGCATGCCTTAGTCAGACATTGCTAAGGCTTCGCATATATGTAAATTAGGATTTTTTGGAAACTTTCTCATAGCAGAAACATACTCGGCGGTTTTGGCCTGGTTCAGCATGCTTTTTCCTTCCTCTCGCATTTATTTTATACTATATGGCCCTAGTAACATTTAATCGCAATTCCTTCGAATATAGTAGTCGCCAGGCTTCACAAAAACACACCCTCCACCTTCGTTTGCTCAAAAGCTGCGATTTACACGAATAATAAAAGGCACAGCGGGAGGATAATCAAGTGTAAACAGCAGCGTGCCATATTTTTAGAATTTTTTAGTGTCATACTAATTTAAATATTTAAGTGCGTACGCGCACTTGATCGGCAGCGACGAGATAGGCAGAAAAAGATGAAGCGAAAAAGAAAAGCAAACAAACCCCACACCACCCGGGTAGTCAGCACGATGGAGGCGTATGAGTAGCTTTTGCTCACTGCCCGTCCTTATTTTTTGGCCACTTTGCAGTTTGCCATAGTTTAATGCGAACACTTCTTTTCTCCTTGCAACATTATCTATTTTAATTCTCATCTTAGAGCGCCGTCGGCTGTTTTAGCGCATCGCAGCGGCGCGTACGACCCGCTTTGCTTTTTTTTCCTCACTGAAATGACCTTAGCCAGCGCGTCGTATTCCATTTTCCTTCGCATTTGTTCGCAGCAGTCCTTGTAAAGAATTTGGCGCAAAGCAGCAAAAGTAAATTTTTAGTTCACTATTCGCGCGCTGGCTTCCGCTGCCAATAGCAGCCAGCTAGCTCGCTGGTCATGTACACAAATAGTGCTGCGGCAACCCCCGCTGGGGTTCGCAAACTGAAGAAGGCCCGGCCCTCACGCAGGCTGGCGTGCAGGCAGGAGCATCGGCGGTACAAATGCATTGCGTAAGCTTTGCGCTGAATTTATGGCGTCGCAACACTGACACATCCAATGAAAGACGGACAGTTGTAGAAAGGCACGAGCAAGTTGCAAAAATGAGACTGTTGAAGAAATATTTCGTAAGTAAGTAATTTTAAGGATGTAAGTGGATGTGGATAGATAAATTGAAAAATGCGACGTGCAGTGTTAGCAAAAGTCTAGCCCAGACCAGCACGGCACAGCGGGCGCCCGATTTCGGCAAAGTTTGGTTTATGTGTGTGTGTGTGACTGAGATGCTTGAATGGATGTGTGTGCAGGCTGTGCGCGCAAGTCCTATAACTTATTTGGCGAATGTCTGCAACAGCACTCTGGCATTAAATTTAAAGACTTGCGTATTTACTCTGCTTTCGACGAAATGCAATTTTGATTTTATTTTTAGTTCCGTGGAAAAATATCGTCGTTCTCTTGGTATGGGTCAAATGAGAAGAACAAATAGCGTTAGGATTAGATTTAGTTTAAATTACGCCGAAATCTTCATTCTTGTATTGAATCTATGTAATATTGGCATAAATAGGTAGCCTAATATAACAGTCTACCTAAGCACCTTTTCTTTCCTCTATTTTCTTGTATTTTTTCCACTCATTTTTTTTTCTTGCTCTTCATTAGATTTCACCTTTTTCTCCGTCTCCTTGACGGGTTGTTTGCAGTTCTCAAAGAAAATAACAAGAAATATTTTTCATTATTTCTGTTGCTAGGAAAAGTAGTTTGCTGTTGCTGTAAATTTCTTGAAGAAATACTAGAAATATACGAGCATCTTTTTCTTAAGTGTTGCATACTGATTTAATAAATTTTGATAGAAGAAAATTTATTTTTTTTATTTCTAAAGCAGGGATTACACGATTTGTACAGCCAAAACCTTAAGGCAAGAACTGCGTCAAACTGACTGGTCTGAAGCTGTTTGTTAACTTTTATCCTTTACAGATATGAATATTAAATATATTAACTTTTACTGTTAATCTCGAATCATACGAGCTCTCAGGTCTCAATTATACCTGAACAAATGCTCCCGGAATGACGCCAGTAGAATTATAAACATTGAAAGTAACTTCAGTATAGAATTAGAGAACAAGGCAAGCTGTAAGCAAGACCGCTCAAATATACTCAACTTCAACATTTTATATATACATTTTTTTTTGCATTGCAAATTTTTATGTTGATATTGCGAACTTAATGAAAATTATCGATTAAATTAAAACATTCTTTTTTTTTTAATTTGACCAAGTAAATCAGCCACAAGTTATTATTATTTTCTATTATATTTAGTTGGGGAAAAATTTAACATTTTTCGATAGTTTTTTTTTTGCCCAGCTTGAAATTTTTTCAACTTCAAGATCCGCCGCAACTTTTTTCCCGTTTTGTTTTTGTTTTTTAAAATTGTTTCGAAGTGATGTGATTAGAGGATGGGAAGATATCAACAACATTTTCATTAAATCAGAATATTGGCTTATTTTTGTGCTAAATTTTGAGTCTTTAAAGTGCTCTAGCAACTTACGATTTCGCAGATATAACTTTCATTTTCGGAATGTCAGTTCATTAGAGCAACAGTAATATTATTATGTACAAATTTTATGAAAATTCAACTAAAATTGAGCATTATAAGGCAAAAAAATTTCGAAAAAATCAGAAAACTTTTTTTATTACTGAAATGCTCGAAAATCACTCGAATGATTTTGTTAATGTTTTCTTTGTTTAATGCTACTCGAATGAAGGGAATTAGATCATTATAAATATGTATAGGAATATGGATGTCACACGAAAACCGTTGAACAAGGTCTTAATTTGGAAATATTTTTTAACAGTATTGCCATCTGTTTAAAAACGCGAGTTTATTTAAAGTATTGTATGAAATATTAAAACATGTCCGTCAAACGAAAGAGTTTTATGAAATATTTAGCGTGAATATAAAGAAAATTAAACAGGGCTGCCACCTGTTTAAAAAGTTAAACTCAATTTATTTAATAATTTAAAGGAATTATTAAAGGATGGGTAGAAAATTGATATGACTTTAAAAGGAGTATTCCATGCACAGTTTTTAACTTGGATGTGCTCTTAATAGTATCACGTATTCTACGTTAGCGGCTTTGGCTCAGACACAGCGCTCTCATATCGAAACGAAGACATTGGGGTTCCGTTTTTTATTTTTAGGTCATTATCAAAATTAAAAATATTTTATAAAATTTGTATATATTTTTACTTATTTCTATCACTCTATTTTTACTCCTTTTTTGAAAGTACCTTTAATTTTTAGATGTTATTGTTTTAAAAAGAAAATATTTTGTTTTTTTAATTTCATTTAATTTCTAAAAACTTTTTTCCCCTTTTTAAATGAATATAATTTTTATTTAAATTTTGTTTTTATTTTTAAATTTTAATGTTTTGGAAATAAAAATATTTTTCAATTTTTATACTCATTTTTCTTGTTTCTAATAAATTTTTTTTCATTTAAGTTTCTTTACATTTTTAGTTATTTTTTATTGTTTTAAAAAGAAAGACACATATTTTTTATTTAATAAAATTTTTGGAAAACTTGTTGCTTGAATACAAACAGAACAATCCTAGAACCTGCTTTTTAGCAGATCTTTCAACTTGTCTTTCGAGAGACAAAAAAGAGCTTTCAGGATAGCGTCCAAAATTGACCATTTATCATTCGAGGGGCTGTTGTGAGTTGAAAGATAGTTGCCAGAATTGCCCTGCATAACTAATCAGTGAAGCCAAATTGTGGGTAATTTCTCTATTCGAGGAATATTTTGCAACAATTCAGACATGAACTCATTTTCTTACTCGCAGGCCTCTCCTAACTCCGCTTTCTATTTTGCAACCGTCGGTGTACAGATGACAGAAACATTTTTTTTTTATTCATACGAAGCAAAGCCAAATCATTTATCAGTGGGTATAAGATTACTCAAATATGCATTACTCCTCACACATGCATTCACCTCCTTAGTCAGCGAATTTTGTTCTCACGAAATCTTCATTTTTTCTTTAGTAACACTGTCTGTTTTCATTCGGTGTTAAGCTGCAAGAAAATGGTTAATTACCGTTGTGCACATATTCAAGCATATTTTTGAGTAATTTATCCGTTTTCCAACACTTTAATGTTACTCTGGCAATTACGCAGCAATTCCAAACACAAATATTAACTCATATAAATACATACATACATAAGTTTAAAATGTTCAGTATTTATTTAATGTTTAAGCCGCAAAAAAGCTTTCACGATTTCCTTTAGTGTGGCGAGCGATGAGGAAAAAGGAAAGAGTAGAAAAAAGGCAAAAATAAAAGAAAAAATAAATAAAAGATAAAAGCAAAATGTGCTATGCAAATAAGACTTAATTATGATTACATACGACGTAGAAATGTATGTTGATACATATATATATATATATATATATATATATGTATATACAGTGTGAAACGCACATGTGTGTACGATTGGAGAATACAAGGATTTGTACATATGCATAAGTAAGTATGCCATGCTTACATATTCACCCTGCATGAAATCCAACTGACTCCGTTAAGAATTTGTAGTATATTTTTTTTTTTTAAATATCTATTAGGGAATTTCACAGAATACAAAACTTAAGTAAAATTTTAGAGGTCAGCAAAAATTTTAAACTTTTCGGTGTTTTCGAAAATAAATCGAGTTTTAGAGATTATCCTGTTTTTTTCTAAAAATAGGTCTTTGGTACGATTTACTTCTTTTATGAAGCTAATGGCGTACTTTTTTGGGACGAGTTAGCTGGTGCTAGTAAGTCAAGCAAAAGCATAGTCCCCTCATGAGCATAGAAAAAATAAACTACTCCCGTTAAGATGCCATCAATAGCAAATTTTTCTTTTTATGAGACTGCTGAATTGAAAATGGTTCTTCTACTTTAATGAGTGAAAGTAGTCGTCTCTTTATAGGACTACCATATTGAAAGTTACATTAATTTCTTATGAGTTTATCATGATTACGAATTTTACTGTTTTTTTGCAGTGTAAAACCGTATAAGCGATTGTGGATGACTCTACTTCGGTTTCCGCTACGCAGTTAGTAGGAAATAAATTAATATTCGCATAAGTATTTGCATGTTTAAAGCATACGAATGTATGTTGGTTTGTTTGTGTATAAAAATTCTCATATTTGTGAAAAATATATCTGCAAGCAAATGTGCTTAAACGCAACCACATCCACACTTGTATCCATTAAAATACCGCAAACTATGAAAAGCACAGAAAGACTAACGTGTATGCTTACAGTGGGTATGGACGCATGTGTGTGCATTAGGGCGGGCTAACTTGTTTGGGAATTTTTTTTTTTAACTATGTGTGTATAGCACAGAAGGATTCTACATGTAATTCTAAGCAAATTTTCCGATTAAACCATGCGTCTGAATTTAATTTGGAGTTTACCAAATCGCGAAACTAGGTTTCTTAGCATTTTGCTGTAGTGTCGTAAAGAAGTGCTTAAATTTTGTATAAGAGGAGAGGATTTTGGTATGAAGAATGCATTTCTCCACGTATGTATCTTTTTCTTTAAATTTTCACCAGAGGACGCAACAGTGAAAATTTTTAAATTTTCTTCAAAATATATTTTCGCAATTTGGCAAACTGCAAATTAATTTAAGACCCATAGTTTCTTCGGCAAATTTGATTGGAATTACATGTGGAATCCTCCTATGCTATAAGCGCTTTACCAAATTCAGACATCGCGGTATAAAGGCAAACTTGGAAGGGGCTTTGAAGTCTACAAATAGATGGTGAGTGTCGATGATTTTCTCGCAGGTCTTTTCATATTTTTCCTATGGTGAATATGGTGAATTTATCAGGTCATTTTGTTGGCTCCAGCAGCTTTCTTGGTTTCCATCTGCGTCATCTCTATTCGTACCTAGTCATAGTCAGGCGGTAGGGCATCATTGGCTATATTTAGTGCTGCCCAATACTAACAGCATAAACAGAAATGTTTACAGCAAAAAAGTCGATTTGGACTAAAAGTTTTCAGAAATAGTTGAAAGGAAATACTTTTCTGAAAAATTCTTCAATAGAATTAAAGATTTTAAGCGATCTTATGGCGATGCAGCAACTTTTTTCGTGAGGCATCCTAGTGCACCTACATACATCCATAATATTTATGTATTCATTTAGCAGACGAGGACTACCGCTTTGGATGTATAGTAAAGTGGGAAAGTGACCGAGTGTTGGCTAGCGAGAGGACGAGTCTGGTGCTTGTGCTGGTGCTGGTGCTGGTGCTAGTGCTGACCCTAATGGCGGTTTTCTCACTTCTCAATTTCTGACTGCATTGCGGTCGTATAGTTCAACACTTGCCTTAATATTTTTTGTGGCTATGCGTATACGTGTATGTGTTTTAACTCAGGCTAACTAACGGGCATACATCATACGTTATTCGAGTGTGTATGCAGGTTCTGACAAGCAGATATAGTTTAAAGTGTTTCTTTATATATATATATATATATTTTTTTTTTTAATTTTTAGCCGCAATGGCTGCTTTTATGTGTACATGCTGCAGATATCTGTATACATATGTAAATACTAGCGCACACTAAAGTACAACTTTGTCGTTAATGGCGAGTTTATTTATCATTAACTCAAAGATTTTCGTCGAAAGTCATTTTACTTTAGACATTTGGATAACCGAGACGAATAATTCAAGTTGCTTAGGTACATACTTACAGTGACTCAAACAAGCGACCACATATTGATTTTTTTTTTAATATTTATAATGTTTTTCAATTCACATTATTTTGTTAGTTTCCTATAAAAATATTGTGCAAGTTTTAACCAAAACCACATAAATCAATAAATATCTTTCCAACTGTATACAAAATTTAGGAAAATTTAACAAATTTTCATAAAAGTTTCAAACATTTTAATATGAGTCCTTAGAAATTTTTTGTATATGCGGTTTTCTTATATAACAAGTGCAATTTATAAAACGTTGATTTTTTTTCTAATTTTGTTACCAACAGTCTTCAGCATTTGTTTCATAAGAAATTCATGTTTAAATGAAAAAAGTGCAAAAATCCGTCAGTAGAACAAATTATTTAAAATCAACGCAATTTTTTAGCCGGCTAAAACTTGCACTTAATTAGACTAGAATTGTATTGGCTATAGAACTGCATACACAGAAATGCAGATTAAAAGGTATGAATGGTGATGGTAGTTTATTGAATTTTCCTTAATTTTCCTAAGATCCTTGTATTTTTTTTTTTAATTTGTACTACAGCCTGTTCTAAAGAACAAAAATCGATGGATACTTGTATGAAATATGAGCAGGAAAGTTGTTACTCATACGCCATATACGACCATATAATTTTAATTTTTTTCATTTCCAATGCAAACTTAAAAGGAAAAAATCTTGGGAAAACTACCTGATCTAGCAAAACGGTATACTGATTCGTAATCTCTAACCCAAAATTAAGAATGAGAAGAAAATAATACACGAAAATATGTACATACCTAGTTTATGCTCACAAGAATATCAAGCTTATCGTAAATTACTGTTATATACATAAAACAAATGAAGTGAGTAAACGAAGATGAGTCAGCTTTGCGAAGGCAATAAAACTTAGTGTGTACATATGTGTGCGCAAGAAAAAAATACGACTAATTTGCTCTCCAATCAAAAAGTTTTGACATTCGCAGGTGAAGCGTACATATATAGCAAACATAGAAATGCCTTTCGTCTAAATCTGAAAAATAAACGAAATGAAATGGCCAGCAAATTAAGTAGAGATTTGTAAATCTATTTATCTTACAGCTATTCGGTGGCTGCAACTCAACAAATGACAACACTACGCAGTGCAAAAATTACTTCATACTTCTGTGTATGAGTATTTTTTGTCGTACACTCGAACTGTCAAAGTGACCACAACAACGCTGAGCACTAGTTCGAATGTGCTAAGATTCATTACCGTTGTATGTATTTCTCATTTAGTATTCGTGTCATACACAAACTGGCTTCAACTGTTGCACGTGCCGTTCGCCATTGAACTAAGGTGTACGTACCCCTCCAACTCCAACTTTTATTAGTAGTTTAGCTTCCTGATGACACCCCCATTGAGTTGGGTGGCACGAAAAACTCATTGCAGGCAAGCCCACGGCGAGGCTATGAATTGCCGCGGTATGAGCCCTGAAGGCCGTCCTTCCAAAGTAATGCTTGTCAGCAACGGCAACTTAGGACGTGGACTTAAAATGAATCATTTAACTTCTTATTAAATAATTTATAAGAATTAGTCGAGATTTACATTATGCAAAAGAGCTGCGACGTCACCAAGGCCCTGAGACGCTGAGACAGTAAGCAAAATAATGGGGACGAGCTAGTGAAAAACTACTGATGCTGGCGGGCGGAAGGGGTCGCTTGCGTTTGGCTTGGTGAAACAAATTTTCGCATAATTTAAAAATTTCTCAGCTGCTCGATGCTTTGGTGATTTGGTGCTGCTCGTAGCTGCTGTTTGTTAGTCGCTTGTACTCGAGGAAAGTGCAGCTAGTAGCTTTTAGTCGAGTGCAGAGTTCTTCGTGAATGTATGCAAAGTGAGCTGGCGTGGCGGCTGGTTGCGAACAAGGCGCTGCCATGTTGCTAAGTTGAATTTATTAGCTGCCACGCAATTTGCGTACTTTTCGAGCGCCGCATTTTTGCCCAGTGGGCGGGCGCTGGTAGCGCAGCGTGACAAGGGAAAATGGAATATGGAATATGGAAAATAGGTGAGAAGCGAAGATATGCACGACTACCACTTATGCTGTTTGCTGCTGCTGTCATATTCTCAGTTCAATTTTTAATTTATATTATCCACACTGTAAAATCGCATTCAATTAAAAATTTTGAATTAAAAACTAGGGGTGAAATATGTATGTATATGCAAACATAAGTGTCTATAAAGGGATGAAATTACAGCAATCTCCCTAACCACTAACGATTGGCTAGCTTAAAGTTAGGCCCACGCTTCACGATATTCTGAAAGCTTTTCTCATTGTATTTGACGTTTTTATCGTTGTAAGTACTGTCAAAAACTTTTGACGTGCTTCGTGTTGAACAAATAATAATCTATAAGCAATAATGTAAACCTCTTTTGTTTAAAAGCGACATATGTTAACTTTTTAGAACTGAGGTGATTTTTTTTATATTTTATTTAAGGCCTCTTTATAAACAGAAGTTTTAGTTTTATAGTTTAAGATGATAAAGTATAATTTTGTTTATCTCGACATGGCGAAGCAAAGCGTCCGATGAAAATGAAGCCTCTCAATTGAGGTTCTCAGTACTAATTCTATTATGCCTAATTTGAAGACTAAGACGAATATGAAGACCATAACGAAAATGATTACGAAGGCGAAGACTTAGGCGAGCACGAATACGTTGACGAAAAACACAAATGCGAAGACAAATTCGGTGATGAAGCCGAAGCAGATGGCCACGGCGAATAGGGGCGGCATAAACGAATGTGAACTTGGATACGAAGATCTTATATTTATCAAAAAATTTTGGCGTTACGCAGGACCAACAACGTGAACGTAGTGGTTATTTGGCCCCTCTTTTTTTGTTTATTTTATTTTATAAATTTTTTTTTGTACTTCCTTTGTGTATTTCTTTATGGTTTTTCTTATTTTCTTGTGCTTTTTTGTAATCATTAACTTTTTTTAATATTAAATTACTGAATAATTAAATGGAAACTAAATATTCTGTGATGCATAGATAAAAAATAAATGACTTAAATATTTATTAAATATTTAGTGAAGAAAATTTTACAACCGCTTTAAAATGTTTTTCTTTATATAATTCATCCCGAATTGTATTCATTTTATGACATTCCCAAGTTTGTATGAATTGGTGGTGTAGTGACTCTCCACTTTTCTCGGACCTATAACCCAATCCGTTATTATTTTCTATTAACTGCTGATACTCTTTATTAATTTACTATTTCGTCTTATATGAACATGTAGCGGTATTTTTTGATAAAAAAAAAATGTTGTTCATTGAAATTTTATTGAAATATCTGCTACATTTGTTTTTCTCAAATTTGAGTCCAGTATTTGATATTTAGTCTATCTCTCGCCATAGCAAAATTTCTTTGAGATACGACCCAATCGAAAAGAAGAGCAGCTCGGATTTGAAACCTTGAATTTTTTAAACCTAGGAGTCATTGGAAACTACTTAGTTAGCAAGGTTATTTTTTCCCAAAATTCAAGCATATCGTTCAGATACGTATAGGGGATGTAGCTTAAAACCCGTGAAAGTTAAAAAACCGCGAATTTCCGATCCGTTTGCCAACCGATTTTGAATTAGGTATTCTTTTTGAAAATATGTTAAAATCAGGTTTTTAATGCGCATGATTCAAGCAGAGATAACGACCACAACAATAAAACAAAATGGAGCAAAATAAAAAAGTTCCATATAAAAAAAAAAATTTATTGCTGGGCACTTTCGGAGCGCAGTTTTTCACTCCAAGATTATTATTTTTTTATATTTCTTACACCAAATTAGTTACGAAATGACCTTTAAATAAAAAATGGCCCTGAAAATTTGGCGTCATCTTAATATGCTATAGCTTGTAAAAAAAACGGAATACGCATTTGTAATATCTACAAAAACAAAACTTTGATATCTTAAAAAAAAGGTTGAAGAACAAACATTGTTAGCGAGTAGATATTCTGCCGAAATTCACAACAAAATCTAAATTTTTTAACTTTGGTCCTAAAATTGCCACGCCCATTTCTGGAAGATTCTTCAATTAAAAAAAAAAAAGCTGCGTAACAAATATTGTTAAAGAAGGGATATTCTGCTGAAATTTGTAATAAATATGCGTTCTGTTAACTTTAGTCCTGAAATTGGCATGCCTTAAAAGAAAATCTTCCTGAACAAATAATTTTGCTGGATAGGTATTCTAACGGAATCCGTAATTAACGAAACACGAACATTTTACCTTAGCAATTCCGTTTTAATATGCTCAATCTTGTGTTCCAACATTCTTGCATAGTTTGCGTCACACCAGTGACCTGTATATTCTGTGAAATTGTTCTATCTCTGTAAAAAATATTCTGCAATTTTAGTCGCTGTGAAAATACACACAACTGCTACTACTTTCGAATAATAAATACATAAATCGCTACCAATCGAATTGTCCGATATCTGTAATAACATTTGAGTGTGTGTAGTACTCGTAAAATTTCGAAAAGAGATGGAAATACAAAATAAAAAAAAAAAACTAATAACTCTCTTCGAAAGCTATCAGTAGTCATGACCTCTTTGAGGAGTTGCCATGAATCATTTTTTACGAAAAAAGAAGCAAAAGCGAAATAAGAAGTAATATTCAAAGGACCGAAATAATCAAATCCAATATCAAAGTAATAACAACAATTTATTGAATGCCGTATAAAGTTGCACAGCTAAGCTGCACTGTAGCTTGCGAACGGTAAATACATATACATACATATATGTGCCAAGATAAGCTCACACTGGTGAGTGTGGCAACAGCTATATATGCTGGGCAAAGCCCCTGTGACCGCGGCACGACTACTAGCGGCCGTAACACAGCCGCAGCATCAGCTACATACATAGTACCGGCGTAACAGTGACAAGGACGTTGCCAATAAAAAATGTGTAGGTATGTATGCTTGAAAATGGTTACCATGAACAACAACAACAATGCCAAAGTATTAAGAGGTTTGGGTCACAAAGGATGGGGTGAATAAAAAACCACTCACGTCCAACTGACACGCCACGCCCAACCGCCTACCAAGCCAATATTACACACACACACACACACACACATGCATTTTGCTGACACATTAGCCAGCTTTCGTGCTGTCCGTACGGTTGGCAGGAGAGCCTCAAATCCAAACAGCTAACCGCGCACGTGTGCACACACGCCTGTATATAGATGTGTGTGCGTGTGTGTGTGTGTGTGCGTTTGTAGCTGCGCCTGTGTGCGCTTGCAAGTGAGGGGCTGTTGGCCATTTCGGAAATGCTGACTTTGTTGAATGCCAGTAGCGTAGAGGCAGCCAGCAGCAGCATCCGTTTGAATGGCAAGTGGCCTCGTTGAATACCGCCGCAACGCCACCAATGCAGGCAAGCAACAATAACAAAAGCATCGACAAAAAAAAACAACAAAAACATTAACTTAAAGATACGTTGCGATTACGAGCATGAGCTGCATACAAAGAAGTAGTGACGCCAGCCATAGAATACTTGCATTGCATGGAAGATAGTAAAATAGATGCGCTGGCTCGATTGTGGCAACCATGTGTAGTTATTGCTCGCGTGGACGTGCAACACTCGCAGTGAGTTGAGTTTAATTTTGTGTGTTTCTTTTATTTCGCTTTGTGTGTTGTGGTGCCACCATCATCCCAATAGGAAATCGCGTGCTGACGGCATGCAAGCCATACATCTCAAAGCGTCGTCAATGTATTTCTCGGACATATGAAAATTTTATTAGATCTATGCGGGTGACAAACGAGCTCGCTTTGTTGCATAAACAGCGTTTATTTGCATTAACTCATGCATTTTCCTCTTTCGACTGGTGAGAGTTGCGTGCTACAAGTCAGTAGCTGGCAGCTTCGATCCTCGGTTGAAGCGTTTCCCAAACTTTTTTGTTTTTATTTTTATTTTTTTGTTTTTATTATTTTTAAATTAATTTTTTTTTATTTATTTATTTTTTTTTTATATTTAATTTTACTTTATTTTATTTTCATTTTTTATTATTATTTTACTTTAGTTGATTTAAATTTTTAGTGTTTAATTTAATTAAAAAAGTCAACAATAACTAACTGAAAGCAACGTTAAGAAAATATAGAACTTAAAAAAAAACTGAATAAAAAAGAAACAAATGAAAATTCACTTGGCCGTTAATGCGCATTACTGCCGTCTGTCAAGGCACATTTTTAATCAGACCAACTGCTGTACTTGCTTTGTTTTTGTTATTTTAATGCCGTGAATCCAAGCCAGTTGCATTGTCGCGATTTTTTTTTTTTTTTTCAAATAACATGAATTACTTTGTAGAGGAAATTGTCGTACGTGCGCTAGTTTCCAACTGGGTAGCGATGGATTGACATGAAGAACTCTTGCTTGATACCAATTTAAGTAGTCAATTCATTGTGGAATATGTTTATCGAAAAAGAACCATTCGTTGAGAAATTGAAATCGTAAAAGGAAAACATGTGCATTCAGTAAGCAAAATATGGATGTTCTCTTTGAGAGAAGCGTGTTGGTGTAAAATTCATGTTACGAGATACACAAAGTAAATGAAGAGCTTTTTGCCAACATCGCTATGACCGCAAATATTTATTCCTAACAAAAGGCTGAGAAGTTAGCTTATTAAACTGCCTAGATTTGACAGAAGTTGTCGCAAGTGGATAAGATTCGGCTTTTGGAAAAAACATTAAATGTTTACTGAGAAAAGCGGCACTTTATGAGTAATTTTGTATTTGTTCTGTGCAACTGGTTGAGATTTTTCGTTATTCATTTTGGACAGCAATTTCCAAAGTGCAACTAAGACTCACAACAAAGAAATGAGCTTGAATGTGAAATATTTGCCAGAAACATGCCACGTCAAAAAGGGAGCTATGATCTTGCCAGGCTAACTTCTTCGCTTTCAGGGCTTACTGAAGTCTGCCAGCGACTGTTTACCAGTAGGTATGAACAGGACCGTAATAAGAAAATCCCGGTGCGGTACTAAATATGGGTCAGTTCTTATTGTTTTACTCGTCTGCTACTGATATTTGATTTTCAGCTGTTGTAGATAACCTCGCTCACTTTGAAGATCGCTCTCCAATTTCGAATTCACAAAGTTTCGTTAATGATGGAAAAACCATTACATCAATCATTACATTAGACAACACATATGTACATAGATTCCTTAGGAGTCACGCTCGGTACGTATCTGAAGACTTGTATACTTCTGTTGTTCTGCTGTTCGGTTCAAATGCTTCTTTTTTTTGTTAATTACAAAAATTAGTATTTCAAGGGTAATGATGATAGTGTCATCATTTTCGCTTTTGGTGGAAGGAAACCGCGAAGATGTCATTAAAATGATCGCAAATACCTTATCAATAGTTAAATAAAAAGTTACTTATTATAAAATCTGTATTTTTATTGAAATAACTAAAAATAGAACTAATCT